>NC_053026.1:363689298-363725885 GCF_003073215.2 Triticum urartu | reverse complement strand
GAAACAAAATCAACATAGCCTCCATGATATTTATGTTCATGGTGAATTATATCCTACTCATGCTTGCATTCAGTGTTGATTAATTTTAATGCATGTTCATGACTGTCGCTCTCTAGCTGGCTTCCCAGTCTTTCTAGCCTTCACTTGTACTAAGCGGGAATACTGCTTGTGCATCCAACTCCATAAACCCCAAAGTTATTCCATATGAGTCCACCATACCTACCTATATACGGTATCTACCTGCCGTTCCAAGTAAATTTGTATGTGCCAAACTCTAAACCTTCAAATAAATATCCTGTTTTGTATGCTCGAATAGCTCATGTATCAACTAGGGTTGTCCGTATCTTCCATGTTAGGCGGGTTATTCTCAAGAGGAGTGGACTCCGCTCCTCACTCACGAGATGAAATGGCTGGTCACCGGGATGCCCAGTCCCATGCTTTATGCAAACTAAATCAAAATAATTGCAAAAAACTCCCCCGGGATTGTTGTTAGTTGGAGGCACTCGTTGTTTCGCGGCAAGCCATGGATTGATGCTTGTTGGTGGTGGGGGAGTATAAACTTTACCATTCTGTTGGAACCGCCTATAATGTGTGTAGCATGGAAGATATCGAGATCTCTCGGTTGTTATGTTGACAATGAAAGTATACCGCTCAAAATATCTCAAAATATTTCATCTCTATTTCAAAATCGAGCTCTGGCACCTCTACAAATCCATGCTTCCCTCTGCGAAGGGCCTATCTATTTACTTTTATGTTGAGTCATCATCCTCTTATTAAAAAGCACTAGTTGGAGAGCACCGCTGTCATTCATGCATTTATTATTAGTTTACATTGAGTATGACTGTGACTGGATCTCTTTTACCATGAATTACAATGTCTAGTCAGTCTTGATCTTCAGGGGTGCTCTACATTTATGTTTTGCGGTGTCAGAAAGGGCTAGCGAGATACCATCTTGTTATATCATATATGATTGTTTTGAGAAAGTGTTGTCATCCGAGATTTATTATTATTGCTCGCTAGTTGATTATGCCATTGATATGAGTAAACATGAGACCTAATGTTATTGTGAATATGGTTAGTTCATAATCTTTGCTGAAAACTTGAATGCTGGCTTTACATATTTACAACAACAAGAGCAAACAGAGTTTGTAAAAGTTTTTCTTTATCACTTTCAGTTTATCAACTGAATTTGCTTGAGGACAAGCAAAGGTTTAAGCTTGGGGGAGTTGATACGTCTCCATCGTATCTACTTTTCCAAACACTTTTGCCCTTGTTTTGGACTCTAACTTGCATGATTTGAATGGAACTAACCCGGACTGACGCTTTTCAGCAGAATTGCCATGGTGTTATTTTTGTGCAGAAATAAAAGTTCTTTGAATGACCTGAAAATCAACGGAGATTATTTTTGGAATATATAAAAAATACTGGCGAAAGAATCAAGGCCAGGGGGCCCACACCCTGTCCACGAGGGTGGGGGCGCGCCTACCCCCTGGGCGCCCCCTGCCTCGTGGGCCCCCTGGTGCTCCTCCGACCTCAACTCCAACTCTATATATTCGTGTTCGGGGAGAGAAAAATAAGAGAGAAGGATTCATCGCGTTATGATACGGAGCCGCCGCCAAGCCCTAATCTCTCTCGGGAGGGCTGATCTGGAGTCCGTTCGGGGCTTCGGAGAGGGGAACCGTCATCATCAACCTTCCTTCATCACCAATTTCATGATGCTCACCGCCGTGCGTGAGTAATTCCATCATAGGCTTGCTGGACGGTGATGGGTTGGATGAGATTTATCATGTAATCGAGTTAGTTTTGTTAGGGTTTGATCCCTAGTATCCACTATGTTCTGAGATTGATGTTGCTATGACTTTGCTATGCTTAATGCTTGTCACTAGGGCCCGAGTGCCATGATTTCAGATCTGAACCTATTATGTTTTCATGAATATATGTGAGTTCTTGATCCTATCTTGCAAGTCTATAGTCACCTATCGGGATACTTACCAGTGATGACCGTAGTTTGAGGAGTTCATGTGTTCACTATGTGTTAATGCTTTGGTCCGGTATTAAAAGGAGGCCTTAATATCCCTTAGTTTCTTAGGACCCCGCTGCCATGGGAGGGTAGGACAAAAGATGTCATGCAAGTTCTTTTCCATAAGCACGTATGACTATATTCGGAATACATGCCTACATTACATTGATGAACTGGAGCTAGTTCTGTGTCACCCTATGTTATAACTATTGCATGAGGAATCGCATCCGACATAATTATCCATCACTGATCCATTGCCTACGAGCTTTTCATATATTGTTCTTCGCTTATTTACTTTTGTTGCTACTGTTACAATCACTATAAAACCAAAACTGCTACCGTTACTTTTGCCCATTACCACTACTATCATATTACTTTGCTACTAAATACCTTGCTGCAGATATTAAGTTTCCAGGTGTGGTTGAATTGACAACTCAGCTGCTAATACTTGAGAAGAATTCTTTGGCTCCCCTTGTGTCGAATCAATAAATTTGGGTTGAATACTCTACCCTCGAAAACTGTTGCGATCCCCTATACTTGTGGGTTATCAATCGGTATTATGAGTTTATGTGTTTTGATGTACCGAAGGTAGCACGGAGTCCCGGATGAGATCACGGACATCACGGAGTCTCAAAATGGTCAAGACATAAACATTGATATATTGGAAGACTATATTCGGACACATCGGAATAGTTCCGAGGTGTATCGGGTATTTTCGGAGTACCGGGGGGTTACCGGAACCCCCCGGGGGGTTATTGGGCCTCATGGGCCTATTGTGGAAGAGAGGAGGCAGGCCAAGGCAGGGCGCGCCCCCCTAGCCCAAACCGAATTGGACTAGGGGGTCGGCCCCCCTTTCCTTCTCTCCTCCCTCACTCCCCCCTTCTCCTTGTTGGAATAGGAAGGGGGGCGAATCCTACTTGGAGTAGGATTGCCCCCCATGGCGCGCCTCCTCCCCTTGGCCGGCCTCCTCCTCCCCCTTTATACGTGGGAGGGGAAACCCAAAGACACATAAAAGTTTCTCTTAGCCGTGTGCGGTGCCCCCTCCATAGAAACACCCGGTCATATCGTTGCAGTGCTTAGGCGAAGCCCTGCCGGTAACTTCATCATCACCGTCCACACCGTCGTGCTGACGAAACTCTCCTCGGCCTCACTGGATCAAGAGTTAGAGGGACATCACCGAGCTGAACGTGTGCAGATTGCGGAGGTGCGTAGCGTTCAGTACTTGATGGTTGGATCGCGAAGACGTTCGACTACATCAACCGCGTTACTTAAACGCTTCCGCTTTCGGTCTATGAGGGTATGTAGACACACTCTCCCTCTCGTTATTATGCATCTCCTAGACAGATCTTGCATGATCATAGCAAAAAAATTGAAATACTGCGTTCCCCAACAATATGAGCATCCAGGTTCCGCTATTGGTTATTGACTGGAGATGTGTCTCGGTCATGTCCACATAGTTCTCGAACCTGCAGGGTCCGCACGCTTAACGTTCGATGACGATTTGTATTATGAGTTATGTGATTTGATGTACCGAAGGTTTGTTCAGAGTCCCGGATGAGATCACGGACATTGACGAGGAGTCTCGAAATGGTCGAGACATAATATTCATATATTGGAAGCTACATTCGGACACCAGAATGGTTCTGGTTCGTTTCAGATGAGTTTCGGAGTACCGGGGGTTACTGGAACCCCCTTCGGGAAGTTATTGGGCCTCATGGGCCTATGGTGGAAGAGGAGGTAGGCACAAGAGGTAGCGCATGCCCCCCTAGCCAAACCGAATTGGACTAGGGCTAGGGGGCGCCCCCCTTTCCTTCTCTTCTCCTACTCCTTCCCCCTTCTCCTTGTGGAAGTAGGAAGGGGGCGAATCCTACTTGGAGTAGGACCCCCCCCTTGGGGTGCGCCACACCCTTGGACGGCCTCCTCCTCCCTCCCCCTTTATATACGTGGGAGGGGGCACCCCATAGACACACAAGTTTGTATTTTAGCCGTGTGCGGTGCCCCCCTCCATGGTTTCACACCTCGGTATATTGTCATAGTGCTTAGGCGAAGCCCGCATCGGTAACCATCATACTAGTCACACACCGTTGTGCTGATGGAACTAACCCTTGGCCTCAGCTAGATCTAGAGTACGAGGGACGTCACCAAGCTGAACATGTGCAGATCGCAGAGGTGACGTGCGTTCGGTACTTGATCGATTGAATCGCGAAGAAGTTCGACTACATCAACCGTGTTACTAAACACTTCCTCTTTCGGTCTATGAGGGTACGTAGTCACACTCTCCCCTCTCTTTGCTATGCATCTTCTACATAGATCTTGCGTGATCGTAGGAAATTTTTTGAAATACTGCGAACAGTGGCATCCAAGCCAGGTCTATGCATAGCGTTATATCATGAGCAGAACAGTGGTCATCCCTCAAGCCAGGTCCTATGCATAGATGTTATAGCATGAGTAGAAAATCACAGAAAGAACAGAGTTGTGGGCCGCATTGATGTACATCAGTCAGATCATGGTTAGTCAAAATAGCTCATTAGCGGATCTCGGGTAGGAGCGTTGGATTCGGCGGGTATGTCGAAACTGATGGGTCCAGCAGCTGACATTACATGACGCGCGTTTCATACTAGAGAAGTGGTTCTAAGACCGGGGGTTCGCTTGAACGACACAAGCAGAGGGTGGCGTTAGTGAGTGGCTGGGTTCTAAAGCACAGCTTGTTTAGTTGAATTTCGAGTTTGACTAACGCCCCCGTATTCTTATTGGAAGGTTAAAACAACTACACTTGACCGAAAGAATCGTTGTGTGTTTCGGGAGCGTAGGTGAGCTAACGTTCTTTGCTAGTTACCGTGAGTTAAGGGTAGGTACAACGTAATCACACTTTAAATAACCGAACAATCCGGTCAGAGGTCGGATCTAATTCATTATTTGATTGATTATTTTGTGAGGGCATGTTGTGATGTGATATGGTCAAGATGTGATTATATAAATTGTTGTATGAGATGATCATGTTTTGTAACCAGTTATCGGCAACTGGCAGGAGCCATATGGTTGTCGCTTTATTGTATGAAATGCAATCGCCATGTAATTGCTTTACTTTATCACTAAGCGGTAGCGATAGTCGTAGAAGCAATAGTTGAGACGACAAACGATGCTTCGATGGAGATCAAGGTGTCAAGCCAGTGACGATGGTGATCATGACGGTGCTTTGGAGATGGAGATCAAAGGCAAGAGATGATGGCCATATCATATCACTTATATTGATTGCATGTGATGTTTATCCTTTATGCATCTTATTTTGCTTAGTTCGGCGGTAGCATTATAAGATGATCTCTCACTAAATTTCAAGGTATAAGTGTTCTCCCTGAGTATGCACCGTTGCTACATTTCGTCGTGCCGATACACCACGTGATGATCCGGGTGTGATAAGCTCTATGTTCACATACAACGGGTGCAAGCCAGTTTTGCACAACGGAATACTCAGGTTAAACTTGACGAGCCTAGCATATGCAGATATGGCCTCGGAACACTGAGACCGAAAGGTCGAGCGTGAATCATATAGTAGATATGATCAACATAGTGATGTTCACCATTGAAAACTACTCCATCTCACGTGATGATCGGACATGGTTTAGTTGATATGGATCACGTGATCACTTAGATGATTAGAGGGATGTCTATCTAAGTGGGAGTTCTTAAGTAATATGATTAATTGAACTTTAATTTATCATGAACTTAGTACCTGTATAGTATTTTGCATGTCTATGTTGTTGTAGATAAATGGCCCGTGCTATTGTTCCTTTGAATTTTAATGCGTTCCTAGAGAAAGCTAAGTTGAAAGATGATGGTAGCAACTACACGGATTGGGTCCGTAACTAGAGGATTATCCTCATTACTGCATAGAAGAATTACTTCCTGGTAGAACGTCTGGCAGAGCAAAGCTGATCGACTACTCGATAGTTTAGTGTGCCATGCTTTACGGCTTAGAATCGGGACTTCAACGATTTTGAGTGTCATGGAGCATATGAGATGTTCCAGGAGTTGAAGTTGAATATTTCAAGCAAATGCCTGAATTGAGAGATATGAAGTCTCCAATAAGTTCTATAGTGCTAAGCTGGAGGAGAATAGATGTTTCAGTGAACATATACTCAGAATGTCTGGGTACCACAACCACTTGACTCAACTGGGAGTTAATCTTCCTGATGATAGTGTCATTGATAGAGTTCTTCAATCACTGCCACCAAGCTACAAAAGCTTCATGATGAACTATAATATGCAAGGGATGGATAAGACAATTCCCGAGCTCTTCCGCAATGCTAAAGGCTGCGAGGTAGAAATCAAGAAGGAGCATCAAGTGTTGATGGTCAAAGACCACTAGTTTCAAGAAAAAGGGCAAAGGGAAGAAGGGGAACTTCAAGAAGAAGGCAAGCAAGTTGCTGCTCAAGTGAAGAAGCCCAAGTCTGGACCTAAGCCTGAGACTGAGTGCTTCTACTGCAAAGGGACTGGTCACTGGAAGCGGAACTGCCCCAAGTATTTGGCGGATAAGAAGGATGGCAAAGTGAAAGGTATATTTGATATACATGTTATTGATGTGTACCTTACTAATGCTCAGTAGCGCCTGGGTATTTGATACTGGTTCTGTTGCTCATATTTGCAACTCGAAACAGGGGCTACGGATTAAGCGAAGATTGGCTAAGGACGAGGTGAGATGCGCGTGGGAAATGGTTCCAAAGTCGATGTGATCGTCGGCACGCTACCTCTACATCCTACTTCGGGATTAGTTTTAGACCTGAATAATTGTTATTTGGTGCCAGCGTTAAGCATGAACATTATATCTGGATCTTGTTTGATGCGAGATGGTTATTCATTTAAATCAGA
Organism: Triticum urartu; assembly: GCF_003073215.2. Taxonomy (NCBI): domain Eukaryota; kingdom Viridiplantae; phylum Streptophyta; class Magnoliopsida; order Poales; family Poaceae; genus Triticum; species Triticum urartu. The sequence continues at coordinate 363,718,999 of NC_053026.1, read as the reverse complement.
GAATAATGGTGTTCTATTTATATGAGTAATATCTTTTATGGTCATGCACCCTTGATGAGTGGTCTATTTTTATTAAATCTATTGATAGTAGTGATACACATATTCATAGTATTGAAGCCAAAAGATATAAGTTTAATAATGATAGTGCAACTTATTTGTGGCACTGCCGTTTAGGTCATATTGGTGTAAAGTGCATGAAGAAACTCCATGCTGATGGGCTTTTGGAATCACTTGATTATGAATCACTTGATGCTTGCGAACATGCCTCATGGGCAAGATGACTAAGACTCCGTTCTCCGGAACAATGGAGCGAGACAGACTTATTGGAAATAATACATACTGATGTATGCGGTCCGATGAGTGTTGATGCTCGCTGGCGGGTATCAGTTATTTTCTGACCTTCACAGATGATTTGAGCAGATATGGGTATATCTACTTGATGAAACATAAGTCTGAAACATTTGAAAAGTTCAAAGAATTTCAGAGTGAAGTGGAAAATCACACAAGAAAATAAGTTTCTACGATCTGATATCGGAGGAGAATATTTGAGTTACGATGTTTGGCCTTCATTTGAAACAATGCGGAATAGTTTCGCAACTCACGCCACCTGGAACACCACAGCGTAAACAGGTCGTAACTTCACTTTATTAGATATGGTGCGATCTATGATGTCTCTTACTGATTTACCGCTATCGTTTTGGGGTTATGTTTTAGAGACGGCTGCATTCACGTTAAATAGGGCACCATTGAAATCCATTGAGACGACACCTTATGAACTATGGTTTGGCAAGAAACCCAAGTTGTCATTTCTTAAAGTTTGGGGCTGCGATGCTTATGTGAAAAAGCTTCAACCTGATAAGCTCGAACCCAAATCGGAGAAATGTGTCTTCATAGGATACCCAAAGGAGACTGTTGGGTACACCTTCTATCACAGATCCGAAGGCAAGATATTCGTTGCTAAGAATGGATCCTTTCTCAGAGAAGGAGTTTCTCTCGAAAGAAGTGAGTGGAGGAAAGTAGAACTTGATGAGGTAATTATACCTGCTCCCTTATTGGAAAGTAGTTCATCACAGAAATCAGTTCCAGTGATTCCTACACCAATTAGTGAGGAAGCTAATGATGATGATCATGAAACTTCTGATCAAGTTACTACCGAACCTCGTAGGTCAACCAGAGAAGATCCGCACCAGAGTGGTACGGTAATCCTGTTCTGGAGGTCATGTTACTTGACCATGACGAACCTACGAACTATGAGGAAGCGATGATGAGCCCAGATTCCACAAAATGGCTTGAGGCCATGAAATCTGAGATGGGATCCATGTATGAGAACAAAGTGTGGACTTTGGTTGACTTGCCCGATGATCGGCAAGCCATAGAGAATAAATGGATCTTCAAGAAGAAGACTGACGCTGACGGTAAGTTACTGTCTACAAAGCTCGACTTTGCGAAAGGTTTTCGACAAGTTCAAGGAGTTGACTATGATGAGACCTTCTCACCCGTAGCGATGCTTAAGTCCGTGAATCATGTTAGCAATTGCCGCATTTTATGATTATGAAATTTGGCAAATGGATGTCAAAACTGCATTCCTTAATGGATATCTTAAAGAAGAGTTGTATATGATGCAACCAGAAGGTTTTGTCGATCCAAAAGGTGCTAACAAAGTGTGCAAGCTCCAGCGATCCATTTATGGACTGGTGCAAGCTCTCGGAGTTGGATATATGCTTTGATAGTGTGATCAAAGCATATTGTTTTATACAGACTTTTGGAGAAGCCTGTATTTACAAGAAAGTGAGTGGGAGCTCTGTAGCATTTCTGATATTATATGTGGATGACATATTGTTGATTGGAAATGATACTGAATTTCTGATAGCATAAAAGGATACTTGAATAAGAATTTTTCAATGAAAGACCTCGGTGAAGCTGCTTATATATTGGGCATCAAGATCTATAGAGATAGATCAAGACGCTTAATTGGACTTTCACAAAGCACATACCTTGATAAAGTTTTGAAGAAGTTCAAAATGGATCAAGTCAAAGAAAGGTTCTTGTGTTACAAGGTGTGAAGTTGAGTCAGACTCAATGCCCGACCACTGCAGAAGATAGAGAGAAAATGAAAGATTCCCTATGCTTCAGCCATAGGTTCTATCATGTATGCAATGTTGTGTACCAGACCTGATGTGTGCCTTGCTATAAGTTTAGCAGGGAGGTACCAAAGTAATCCAGGAGTGGATCACTGGACAGCGGTCAAGAACATCCTGAAATACCTGAAAAGGACTAAGGATATGTTTCTCGTTTATGGAGGTGACAAAGAGCTGTCGTAAATGGTTACGTCGATGCAAGCTTTGACACTGATCCGGATGACTCTAAGTCACAAACCGGATATGTATTTTATTGAATGGTGGAGCTTGTCAGTTGGTGCAGTTCCAAGCAGAGCGTCATGGCGGGATCTACGTGTGAAGCGGAATACATAGCTGCTTCGGAAGCAGCAAATGAAGGAGTCTGGATGAAGGAGTTCATATCCGATCTAGGTATATACCTAGTGCATCGGGTCCAATGAAAATCTTTTAACAATACTGGTGCAATTGCCTTGGCAAAGGAATCCAGATTTCACAAGAGAACCAAGCACATCAAGAGACGCTTCAATTCCATCCGCGATCAAGTCAAGGAGGGATAGATAGAGATTTGCAAGATACATACGGATATGAATGTTGCAGACCCGTTTGACTAAGCCTCTCTCATGAGCAAAACATGATCAGCACCAAGACTCCATGGGTGTTAGAATCATTACTGTGTAATCTAGATTATTGACTCTAGTGCAAGTGGAGACTGAAGGAAATATGCCCTAGAGGCAATAATAAAGTTGTTATTTATATTTCCTTATATCATGATAAATGTTTATTATTCATGCTAGAATTGTATTAACCGGAAACTTACATGTGTGAATACATAGACAAACAGAGTGTCCCTAGTATGCCTCTACTTGACTAGCTCGTTAATCAAAGATGGTTAAGTTTCCTACCATAGACATGTGTTGTCATTTGATGAATGGGATCACATCATTAGAGAATGATGTGATGGACAAGACCCATCGTTAGCTTAGCATTATGATCGTTTAGTTTTATTGCTATTCTTTCTCTCATGACTTATACATGTTCCTACGACTATGAGATTATGCAACTTCCCGAATCTACCGGAGGAAGACCTTGTTGTGTGATATCAAACGTCACAACATAACTGGGTGACTATAAAGATGCTCTATATGTGTCTCCGATGGTGTTTGTTGAGTTGGCATATATCGGGATTAGGATTTGTCACTCCGATTGTCGGAGAGGTATCTATGGGCCCTCTCGGTAATGTAATAAGGCACAATTATCACTTAAGATGACCGTGAGCAAGAGCATATGATCCCAGAATAGAGTTCTATGACATCTTTCTCGCCAAGTACATAAGTGCAGCCAGGGTAGAGGAGCCAATCAACCCTTTTGTTAGAGGGGATAAGGAGCCTGAGGAGGAAATCTTAATGAGAAGAAAACGAGGAGAGATTCTATACAAACTCAATAGTCACCAATATTGTTGCCTTGCAGGGCTTTATAGGTGAATGTGCATTACCGAGAGGTGCCCATAGATACGCTCGCATACGGAGTGACAACCTAACCCCGATATATGCCGACTCAAAACACCCATCGGAGACACATATGAGCATCTTATAGGTCACCCGTTGTGTGACGTTTGATTATTCAACAAGGTCTTTTCCCCTCGGTTTACGGGGAGTTGCATATCTTCGATAGTCGTGACGAAACCATGAGGATATCGTCAACAGGCGTTCCTCGGTATGTCGGGAGTTCATAATGTCGAGGACATGTATAAGTCATGAAGAAAGCAATAGCAATAAAACTAAACGATCATAATGCTAAGCTAACGGATGGGTCTTGTCCATCACATCATTCTCTAATGATGTGATCCCATTCATCAAATGAAAACACATGTCCATGGCTAGGAAACTTAACCATCTTTGATTAACGAGCTAGTCAAGTAGAGGCATACTAGGGACACTGTTTGTCTATGTATTCACACATGTACTGTTCCGGTTAATACAATTCTAGCATGAATAATAAACATTTATCATGATATAAGGAAATATAAATAACAACTTTATTATTGCCTCTAGGGCATATTTCCTTCAGTCTCCCACTTGCACTAGAGTCAATAATCTAGATTACACAGTAATGATTCTAACACCCATGGAGTCTTGGTGCTGATCATGTTTTGCTCGTGAGAGAGGCTTAGTAAACGGGTCTGCAACATTCAGATCCGTATGTATCTTGCAAATCTCTATGTCTCCTCCTTGACTTGATCGGATGGAATTGAAGCGTCTCTTGATGTGCTTGGTTCTTTTGTGAAATCTGGATTCCTTTGCCAAGGCAATTGCACCAGTATTGTCACAAAAGATTTTCATTGGACCCGATGCACTAGGTATGACACCTAGATCGGATATGAACTCCTTCATCCAGACTCCTTCATTTGCTGCCTTTCTGAAGCAGCTATGTATTCCGCTTCACACGTAGATCCCGCCACGACGCTCTGCTTAGAACACCAACTGACAGCTCCACCATTCAATTAAAAATACATATCCGGTTTGTGACTTAGAGTCATCCGGATCAGTGTCAAAGCTTGCATCGACGTAACCATTTACGACGAGCTCTTTGTCACCTCATAAATGAGAAACATATCCTTAGTCCTTTTCAGGTATTTCAGGATGTTCTTGACCGCTGTCAGTGATCCACTCCTGGATTACTTTGGTACCTCCCTGCTAAACTAATAGCAAGGCACACATCAGGTCTGGTACACAACATTGCATACATGATAGAACCTATGGCTGAAGCATAGGGAATTACTTTCATTTTCTCTCTATCTTCTGCAGTGGTCGGGCATTGAGTCTGACTCAACTTCACACCTTGTAACACAGGCAAGAACCCTTTCTTTGCTTGATCCATTTTGAACTTCTTCAAAACTTTATCAAGGTATGTGCTTTGTGAAAGTCCAATTAAGCGTCTTGATCTATCTCTATAGATCTTGATGCCCAATATATAAGCAGCTTCACCGAGGTCTTTCATTGAAAAATTCTTATTCAAGTATCCTTTTATGCTATTAAAATTCAGTATCATTTCCGATCAACAATATGTCATCCACATATAATATCAGAAATGCTACAGAGCTCCCACTCACTTTCTTGTAAATAAGGCTTCTCCAAAAGTCTGTATAAAACCATATGCTTTGATCACACTATCAAAGCATATATTCCAACTCCGAGAGTGCTTGCACCAGTCCATAAATGGATCGCTGGAGCTTGCACACTTTGTTAGCACCTTTTGGATCGACAAAACCTTCTGGTTGCATCATATACAACTCTTCTTTAGAGATATCCATTAAGGAATGCAGTTTTGACATCCATTTGCCAAATTTCATAATCATAAATGCGCAATTGCTAACATGACAGACATATTTATCGCGACTTTCGAAGCATCGCTACGGTGAGAAGGTCTCATCGTAGTCAACTCTCTTGAACTTGTGCGAAAATCCTTTTGCAAAGAAGTTGCAAGGTCTCGTTAAGTTGTGTGAGACAGAACATTTTGAACCCGTTCATACCAAAAAGGAGAGACAAACATATTCACAGTCAAGTGAAGACAATAGCAGTCTTCTTCAATTGAAGATTCACCATTTCATTCTATTATGGCTTGACTCACTAATACCGCGATCATAGCGGCAAATGTCAACCGAAGTCCATCCACTTTGTTCTCCATGTACATCTGGCATCTACCATCTCACATTGAATGGCCTCTGAAGCCATTTTGTGGAATTTCCGGGATATCATCGCTTCCCTCAGTACTTCATAAGGGACAGAGTTATGGTACTACTAATTCCGATGTAACTTTAATAGGTTATATAATCGGATGGGGGTATTAATCCCGTGCAATACAGGATCTGAAGCATAATGATAATTCCGCACGTAATATATCATAGGGTATAAAACTATGCACCCAAGTAAATCCAGACCTTAGAACAAGTTGGGTACAGAGATGAACTATGGTATGAGAGGGATGGTGCTGGTGAAGATGTTGAGGAGTTGACTCCTCGAAGAGGATTGTCTGGTGATGAGATGGCGACTTCGCGATAACATTCTAGACTTCCAGAACAGGATTTCCGTACCACTCTGGTGCGGATCTTACTCTGGTTGACCTACGAGGTTCGGTAGTAACTTGATAGAAGTTTCATGATCATCCATCATTACTTCCTCACTAATTGGTGTAGGAATCACTGGAACTGATTTCTGTGATGAACTACTTTCCAATAAGGGAGAAGGTACAATTACCTCATCAAGTTCTACTTTCCTCCCACTCACTTCTTTCGAGAGAAACTCCTTCTCTAGAAAGGATCCATTCTTAGCAACGAATATCTTTGCCTTCGGATCTGTGATAGAAGGTGTACCCAACAGTTCTTTGGGTATCCTATGAAGACACATTTTCTCCGATTTGGGTTCGAGCTTATCAGGTTGAAGCTTTTTCACATAAGCATCGCAGCCCCAAACTTTAAGAAATGACAACTTGGGTTTCTTGCCAAACCATAGTTCATATGGTGTCGTCTCAATGGATTTCAATGGTGCCCTATTTAACGTGAATGCAGCCGTCTCTAAACATAACCCCAAAACGATAGCGGTAAATCAGTAAGAGACATCATAGATCGCACCATATCTAATAAAGTGAGTTACGATGTTTACGCTGTGGTGTTCCAGGTGGCGTGAGTTGCGAAACTATTCCGCATTGTTTCAAATGAAGACCAAACTCATAACTCAAATATTCACCTCCGCATCAGATCGTAGAAACTTAATTTTCTTGTTACGATGATTTTCCACTTCACGATAATTCTTTGAACTTTTCAAATGTTTCAGACTTATGTTTCATCAAGTAGATATACCCATATCTGCTCAAATCATCTGTGAAGGTCAGAAAATAACGAATACCCGCACGAGCCTCAACACTCATGACCGCATACATCAGTATGTATTATTTCCAATAAGTCTGTTACTCGCTCCATTGTTCCGGAGAACGGAGTCTTAGTCATCTTGCCCATGAGGCATGTGTTCGCAAGCATCAAGTGATTCATAATCAAGTGATTCCAAAAGCCCATCAGCATGGAGTTTCTTCATGCACTTTACACCAATATGACCTAAACGGCAGTGCCACAAATAAGTTGCACTATCATTATTAAACTTATATCTTTTGGCTTCAATACTATGAATATGTGTATCACTACTATCGAGATTTAATAAAAATAGACCACTCATCAAGGGTGCATGACCATAAAATATATTACTCATATAAATAGAACAACCATTATTCTCTGATTTAAATGAATAACCGTCTCGCATCAAACAAGATCCAGATATAATGTTCATGCTTAACGCTGGCACCAAATAACAATTATTCAGGTCATACTAATCCCGAAGGTAGATGTAGAGGTAGCGTGCCGGACGATCAATCGACTTTGGAACCATTTCCCACGCGCATCGTCACCTCTCCTTAGCCAATCTTCGCTTAATCCGTAGCCCCTGTTTCGAGTTGCAAATATTGAGCAACAGAACCTAGTATCAAATACCCAGGCGCTACTGAGCATTAGTAAGGTACACATCAATAACATGTATATCAAATATACCTTTCATTTTGCCATCCTTCTTATCCGCCAAATACTTGGGGCAGTTCCGCTTCCAGTGACCAGTCCCTTTGCAGTAGAAGTACTCAGTCTCAGGCTTAGGTCAGACTTGGGCTTCTTCACTTGAGCAGCAACTTGCTTGCCTGTTCTTCTTGAAGTTCCCCTTCTTCCCTTTGCCCTTTTTCTTGAAACTAGTGGTCTTGTTGACCATCAACACTTGATGCTCCTTCTTGATTTCTACCTCCGCAGCCTTTAGCATTGCGAAGAGCTCGGGAATTGTCTTATCCATCCTTGCATATTATAGTTCATCATAAGCTTTTGTAGCTTGGTGGCAGTGATTGAAGAACTCTGTCAATGACACTATCATCAGGAAGATTAACTCCCAGTTGAGTCAAGTGTGGTATCCAGACATTCTGAGTATATGTTCACTGACAGAACTATTCTCCTCCATCTTGCAGCTATAGAACTTATTGGAGACTTCATATCTCTCAATCCGGGCATTTGCTTGAAATATTAACTTCAACTCCTGGAACATCTCATATGCTCCATGACACTCAAACATGTCGTTGAAGTCCCGGTTCTAAGCCGTAAAGCATGGCACACTAAACTATCGAGTAGTGATCAGCTTTGCTCTGCCAGACGTTCTACCAGGAAGTAATTCTTCTATGCAGTAATGAGGATAATCCTCTAGTTACGGACCCAATCCGTGTAGTTGCTACCATCATCTTTCAACTTAGCTTTCTCTAGGAACGCATTAAAATTCAAAGGAACAATAGCACGTGCCATTTATCTACAACAACACAAACATGCAAAACACTATCAGGTACTAAGTTCATGATAAATTAAAGTTCAATTAATCATATTACTTAAGAACTCCCACTTAGATAGACATCCCTCTAATCGTCTAAGTGATCACATGATCCATATCAACTAAACCATGTCCGATCATCACGTGAGATGGAGAAGTTTTCAATGGTGAACATCACTACGTTGATCATATCTACTATATGATTCACGCTCGACCTTTCGGTCTCAGTGTTCCGAGGCCATATCTGCATATGCTAGGCTCGTCAAGTTTAACCTGAGTATTCCGCTTAGTGCAAAACTGGCTTGCACCTGTATGTGAACATAGAGCTTATCACACCCGATCATCACGTGGTGTATCGGCACGACGAATGTAGCAACGGTGCATACTCAGGGAGAACACTTATACCTTGAAATTTAGTGACATATCATCTTATAATGCTACCGCCGAACTAAGCAAAATAAGATGCATAAAAGGATAAACATCACATGCAATCAATATAAGTGATATGATATGGCCATCATCATCTTGTGCCTTTGATCTCCATCTCCAAAGCACCGTCATGATCACCATCGTCACTGGCTTGACACCTTGATCTCCATCGTAGCATCGTTTGTTCTCGCCAACTATTGCTTCTACGACTATCGCTACCGCTTAGTGATAAAGTAAAGCAATTACATGGCGATTGCATTTCATACAATAAAGCGACAACCATATGGCTCCTCCAGTTGCCGATAACTTTTACAAAACATGATCATCTCATACAACAATTTATATAATCACGTCTTGACCATATCACATCACAACATGCCCTAAAAACAAGTTAGACGTCCTCTACTTTGTTGTTGCAAGTTTTACGTGGCTGCTACTGGTCTTAGCAAGAACCGTTCTTACCTACGCATCAAAACCACAACGATTTTTCGTCAAGTGTGTTGTTTTAACCTTCAACAAGGACCGGGCGTAGTCAAACTCGATTCAACTAAAGCTGGAGAAACAGACACCCACTAGCCACCTGTGTGCGAAGCACGTCGGTAGAACCATTCTCATGAACGCGGTCATGTAATGTCGGTCTGGACCGCTTCATCCAACAATACCGCCGAATCAAAGTATGACATGCTGGTAAGCAGTATGACTATTATCGCCCACAACTCTTTGTGTTCTACTCATGCATATAACATCATGCATAGACCTGGCTTGGATGCCACTGTTGGGGAACGCAGTATTTCAAAAAATTTCCTACGATCACGCAAGATCTATGTAAGATGCATAGCAAAGAGAGGGGAGAGTGTGACTACGTACCCTCATAGACCGAAAGAGGAAGTGTTTAGTAACACGGTTGATGTAGTCGAACTTCTTCGCGATTCAATCGATCAAGTACCGAACGCACGTCACCTCTGCGATCTGCACATGTTCAGCTTGGTGACGTCCCTCGTACTCTAGATCTAGCTGAGGCCAAGGGTTAGTTCCATCAGCACAACGGTGTGTTGATAGTGATGATGAAGTTACCGATCGCAGGGCTTCGCCTAAGCACTACGACAATATGACCGAGGTGTAAACCATGGAGGGGGGCACCACACGGCTAAAGATCAACTTGTGTGTCTATGGGGTGCCCCCCTCCCACGTATATAAAGGGGGAGGGAGGAGGAGGCCGCAGGGTTGGCGCGCCCAAGGGGGGGGGGGATCCTACTCCAAGTAGGATTCGCCCCTTCCTACTTCCACAAGGAGAAGGGGGGAAGGAATAGGAGAAGAGAAGGAAAGGGGGCGCCCCCTAGCCCTAGTCCAATTCGGTTTGGGCTAGGGAGGGCTGCGCTACCTCTTGGCCTCCTCCTCTCTTCCACCACTAGGCCCATGAGGCCCAATAACTTCCCGAAGGGGGTTCCGGTAACCCCCGGTACTCCGAAACTCCGAACAACACATTCTGGTGTCCGAATGTAACCTTCCAATATATGATATGTACCTCTCGACCATTTCGAGACTCCTCGTCATGTCCGTGATCTCATCCGGGACTCTGAACAAACTTCGGTCATCAAATCACATACTCATAATACAAATCGTCATCGAACGTTAAGCGTGCGGACCCTGGGTTCGAGAACTATGTAGACATGACCGAGACACATCTCCAGTCAATAACCAATAGCGGAACCTGGATGCTCATATTGTTGGGGAACGCAGTATTTCAATTTTTTTGCTATGATCATGCAAGATCTGTCTAGGAGATGCATAATAACGAGAGGGAGAGTGTGTCTACATACCCTCATAGACCGAAAGCGGAAGCGTTAAGCAACGCGGTTGATGTAGTCGAACGTCTTCGCGATCCAAATCAAGTACCGAACGTACGACCTCCGATCTGCACACGTTCAGCTCGTGTGACGTCCCTCGAACTCTTGATCCAGTGAGGCCGAGGGAGAGTTTCGTCAGCACGACGGTGTGGTGACGGTGATGATGAAGTTACCGTGGCAGGGCTTCGCCTAAGCACTGCAACGATATGACCGAGGTGTGTTTCTGTGGAGGGGGCACCGCACACGGCTAAGAGAAACTTTTTGTGTCTTTGGGGTTGCCCCCCTCCCACGTATAAAGGGGGAGGAGGAGGCCGGCCAAGGGGAGGAGGCGCGCCATGGGGGGCAATCCTACTCCAAGTAGGATTCGCCCCCCTTTCCTATTCCAACAAGGAGAGGGGGAAGGTGAGGGAGGAGAGAAGGAAAGGGGGGCGCCTAGTCCAATTTGGGTTTGGGCTAGGGGGCTGCTCCCTGCCTTGGCCTGCCTCCTCTCTTCCACGAATAGGCCCATGAGGAATAACCCCCCGGGGGGTTCCGGTAACCCCCCGGTACTCCAGAAAATACCCGATACACCTCGGAACTATTCCGGTGTCCGAATATAGTCTTCCAGATATATCAATCTTTATGTCTGACCATTTCGAGACTCCGTCGTCATGTCCGTGATCTCATCCGGGACTCCGTGCTACCTTCGGTACATCAAAACACATAAACTCATAATACTTGATAACCCACAAGTATAGGGGATCGCAACAGTTTTCGAGGGTAGAGTATTCAACCCAAATTTATTGATTCGACACAAGGGGAGCCAAAGAAACATTCTCAAGTATTAGCAGCTGAGTTGTCAATTCAACCACACCTGGAAACTTAATATCTGCAGCAGTATTTAGTAGCAAAGTAATATGATAGTAGTGGTAACGGTGGCAAAAGTAACGGTGCAGTTTTGGTTTTATAGTGATTGTAACAGTAGCAACGGAAAAGTAAATAAGCGAAGAACAATATATGAAAAGCTGTAGGCAATGGATCAGTGATGGATAATTATGTCGGATGCGATTCCTCATGCAATAGTTATAACATAGGGTGACACAGAACTAGCTCCAGTTCATCAATGTAATGTAGGCATGTATTCCGAATATAGTCATACGTGCTTATGGAAAAGAACTTGCATGACGTCTTTTGTCCTACCCTCCCATGGCAGCGGGGTCCTATAGGAAACTAAGGGATATTAAGGCCCCCTTTTAATAGATTACCGTACCAAAGCATTAACATTAGTGATACATGAACTCCTCAAACTACGGTCATCACTGGTAAGTATCCCGTAGGTGACTATAGACTTGCAAGATAGGATCAAGAACTCACATATATTCATGAAAACATAATAGGTTCAGATCTGAAATCATGGCACTCGGGCCCTATGACAAGCATTAAGCATAGCAAAGTCATAGCAACATCAATCTCAGAACATAGTGGATACTAGGGATCAAACCCTAACAAAACTAACTCGATTACATGATAAATCTCATCCAACCCATCACCGTCCAGCAAGCCTACGATGGAATTACTCACGCACGGCGGTGAGCATCATGAAATTGGTGATGGAGGATGGTTGATGATGACGATGGCGACGGATTCCCCTCTCCGGAGCCCCGAACGGACTCCAGATCAGCTCCCGAGAGAGATTAGGGCTTGGCGGTGGCTCCGTATCATAAAACGAATCCTTCTCTTTTTTTTTCTCCCCGAACATGAATATATTAGGAGTTGGAGTTGAGGTCGGTGGAGCACCAGGGGGCCCACGAGGCAGGGGCGCGCCCAGGGGGGTAGGCGCGCCCCCACCCTCGTGGACAGGGTGTGCCCCTGGCCTTGATTCTTTCGCCAGTATTTTTATATATTCCAAAAATAATTCCGTTGATTTTTAGGTCATTTGAGAACTTTTATTTCTGCACAAAAATAACACCATGGCAATTCTGCTGAAAAAGCGTCAGTCCGGGTTAGTTCCATTCAAATCATGCAAGTTAGAGTAACAAGGGCAAAAGTGTTTGGAAAAGTAGATACGATGAGACGTATCAACTCCCCCAAGCTTAACCTGCTTGTCCTCAAGTGAGCAAACTGATTAAATATTTATGTTTAGTAGGTAGAGGTGTCGTAACCTAAATAGGACAGAGGGGCACATGTCATATCCTCTCACACAACTTATATATTATTGTCATATGATCTCTTTGCTGAGTATTATTCAACTAGTACTTCACAATTTAAGGTATTAATTCATGGATCCATTAAATAAAAGCTATATCTGTATTTGGGAGCATTGCTTCTAAATAGGAAAGATAACATAAGAGTTTCATCAAAGTCATACTCATTATATGGTGTTTATAATTGTCACACTCACGCAATATATATGGGTATGGAGTTTTAATCGGACACGGAGAAATATAGGGCTTATAGTTTTGCCTCCCAACATTTTACCTCAAGGGTAATGTCAACAATAATAGTTCATGAAGACTCACATCCAATTAGCTATATATATCAGGATCTTTCCAACATATTGTGCTTGCCAAAGGATAAAATGTAAAAAGGAAAGGTGAAGATCACCATGACTCTTATGTAAGGTAGAAGATAAAAGTAAAAGATAGGCCCTTCGCAGAGGGAAGCAGAGGTTTTATGGTTGGATGCACGAAATCTTAATGCAAAAGAACGTCACTTTATATTGCCACTTGTGATATGGACCTTTATTATGCAGTCCGTCGCTTTTATTTCTTCCACATCACAAGATCGTATAAAGCTTATTTTCACTAATAGATCATACATATTTAGAGAGCAATTTTTATTGCTTGCAACAATGACAACTTACTTGAAGGATCTTACTCAATCCATAGGTAGATATGGTGGACTCTCATGGCAAAACTGGGTTTAAGGATATTTGGAAGCACAAGTAGTATCTCTACTTGGTGCAAAGAATTTGGCTAGCATGAGGGGGAAAGGCAAGCTCAACATGTTGGATGATCCATGACAATATAATTTATTTCAGATGTAAGAAAACATAACCCATTACGTTGTCTTCCTTGTCATCAACTCTTTAGCATGTCATATTTTAATGAGTGCTCACAATCATAAAAGATGTTCAAGATAGTATATTTATATGTGAAACCAGAAGAGGATAATGCCACTTCCTATTAATTGCAACGATGACCAAAACTATGTTTGTCAACTCTCAACAACTTTTATTCATCATACTCTTTATATGTGAGCTCATTACTCTCCATAAGATCCATATGATCTCTTTATTCTTTTTATTTCTTCTCTTTTATTTTATTCCCTCAAGATCATAGGAAAATCATCAAGCCCTTGACTCAACACTAATCTTTATTATATAGCTCACGGACTCGATTACATAGAGGGATCATAAAGCAAAACTCAAAACTAGATCATACTAAAAACTTTTATTCTACTAGATCAAAATATTATCAAAAGGATCGAACTAAGAAAGACGGTAAAGTTAAAAGTGATGGTGATACGATACCGGTGCACTCCCCCAAGCTTGGCAGTTTCCAAGGGGAGTGCCCATACCCATGTGATTATATCTCTTTTGCCGGTGAAGGAGTTGGAGTTGTTGATGATGGATAGTCGCACATTGAGCATAGGAGATCTTCCAACTTGCGGATAATGCCCTTGAGTGCGATGATATGCTCCTTCAACAAAATATTTTCACGTGTGAGATACTTGTTTTGTATACGAGCTAACTCAATCATCTTCAAAGCTTCGATCTCAGTTGGGGTAAGAAGATTGTGATCAAGTTGAAGGATGTCTTCTATTGCTGGAGCTTGGTCCTCCGTGGCCTTCTTGATCCCTTCATCCTTGTTGCTCTCCATGGGTTCTTCTCTCTTCAGCTCTATCTTCATTAGCCAAGCATCATTGACCTCATTGTTGGAGGAGGAGGGAGACGACATGATGCTTGGCGTTGACAACCCTGGCAGAAAACAGTTCGAAACAAGAACAGGAGATTTTTGCGTGATACGATGGTCAAAACCTTCGGGAGATTATATAATGAATTTTTACCGACCAAAATATGTAACGTGCAAGAAAACGGAGTCCGGAGAGCGCATGAGGTGCCCACGAGGTAGGGGCGCGCCCAGGGGGTAGGGCGCCCCCTCCACCCTCGTGGAGCCCTCGTGTCCTTCCCGGACTGCTTCTTATTTTTCTATTTTTCTAAATATTCCAAAACAGAGAAAAATTGTCATTAGAACTGTTTTGGACTCGGTTTACTTACCATACCACATACCTATTCCTTTTCGGAGTTTGAAACGTTCCGGAAAGTGTTCCTTATGTATTCCTCCGGGGTTACGGTTTCAATAACATTGGTTTCAACATTTATAGGATTACCGGAGATATAATGTTTGATTCCTTGACTGTTCACCACCTTCGAATTTGTGCCTTCGAAGTTGTTGATTTTTATGGCGCCGGAATGATAGACCTCCTCGATAACATAAGGACCGTCCCATTTAGAGAGAAGTTTTCCTGCAAAAAATCTCAAACGAGAGTTGTATAGCAATACATAGTCACCTACATTAAACTCACGCTTTTGTATCCTTTTGTCATGCCATCTTTTAATTTTTTTCTTTAAACAATTTGGTATTCTCATAGGCTTGGGTTCTCCATTCATCAAGTGAGCTAATATCAAATAACCTCTTCTCACCGGCAAGTTTGAAATCACAATTGAGCTCTTTAATAGCCCAATAAGCCTTATGTTCTAGTTAGAGAGGTAAGTGACATGCTTTTCCATAAACAATTTTATACGGAGCCATACCCATAGGATTTTTATATGCAGTTCTATAAGCCCATAATGCATCATCGAGTTTCTTGGACCAATTCTTTCTAGATCTATTAATAGTCTTTTGCAAAATTAATTTAAGCTCTCTGTTGCTCAATTCTACTTGACCCCTAGACTGTGGGTGATAAGGAGATGCAATTCTATGATTAACATAATACTTAGCAAGCATTTTACGAAAAGCTCCTTGAATAAAATGTGAACCACCATCAGTCATTAAATATCTAGGGACTCAAAACCTTGGAAAAATAACTTCTTTAAGCATCTTAATAGAGGTGTTATGATCAGCACTACTAGTTGGAATAGCTTCTACCCACTTGGTAACGTAATCCACAGCAACTAAAATATGTGTATATCCATTAGAGGCAGGAAACGGTCCCATATAATCAAAGACCCAAACATCAAATGGTTCAATAGCAAGTGAATAATTCATAGGCATTTCTTGACGTCTACTAACATTACCAATTCTCTGGCATTCATCACAAGATAAGACAAACTTACGGGCATCCTTGAAGAGAGTAGGCCAATAAAAACCGGATTGCAATACCTTATGTGCAGTTCTATCTCCAGCGTGGTGTCCTCCATAAGCTTCGGAGTGACACTTGCGTAGGATCTGTTCCTGTTCATGCTCAGGTACACAACGTCTAATAACACCATCTAGTCCTTCTTTTTAAAGGTGTGGGTCATCCCAGAAGTAATGTCGTAAATCATAGAAAAACTTTTTCTTTTGCTGTATGTGAAACTAGGTGGTATAAATTTAGCAACAATGTAATTAGCATAATCAGCATACCATGGAGCAGTATGAGAAGCATTTATGACATTTAATTATTCATCAGGAAATCTATCATCAATAGGTAGTGGGTCATCAAGAACATTCTCTAACCTAGACAAGTTGTCTTGTAGCGACCAGACCTCAAACAGTCTGATCTCTGTGCTCCGGTGTCATCCATGGATCAGTAATGCTGACACCACACAGTACTCGGAGGATTTATAACAGGGTAGCAATCACACACTTATTACATCGAGTGTCTCAAAAGAGAGCTTATTACAATAAGTATGGATTAAGGCCATCTAATAACGATAACAGGGGAAGGCTTGGAAGATAAGTGAGTCCATCAACTCCAACGGCATCACTGAGTATAGAACCACGACCTAAAAACTCCTTAATCGTTGTCTGAAAAGTCTGCAACATTAACGTTGCATCCCGAAAACGGGTCAGCACATGGAATATGCTGGCAAGGTAACACATAGAGAGTAATGGAATGAAACAGCTATACTATATGCATATTTGGCTGGTGGAAAGCTCTATGGTTACAGTTTTGCGTAAAGCCAATTTTTCCCTACTTCAAAGGAATAAAATTTAATTACTATCATGGTGGTTGTTAAACATTGAGAATGGTTGACAGCATTCTCAATCCCAATTAAGCATCATCATTAAACATAACCCAACAAAATTTAATTTAGAGTAACATGTTGAGATTCACATGAAAATCCAGGTACTAGATACTCAAGATGTCCATAACAAGGAAACGGCTAACCATGATTAGTTTATTACACTCTGCAGAGGTTTGCGCACTTTTCCCCACAAGACTCGATCGCCTCCGTTTGGTTTCTCGCACTACATGGTGTTTGAGAAGACGGATGACCGAGACATAGTCTTTCAGAAGCGCTAGCACCTTACGATGGGTAGACCGTACCACCTACATCCCCTACATCTGCTAGTCTACCACTGTAAGAGTTCGCATGACTTAGTCAACTATGCTAGAGCCCATAATAGCTTGTGGCTGCACACGGAAGTTTCTAGTATGAATAGTCTCATGATCCCTTTGAGCCTAGGTGGCGGTCCAAAAGAAAACACGCAAGTCCTGGAATACCCAGGTGCCTCAATCCACCCAGATGTGTGTTTAAGTTGCCACCTTACATAAACCATTAATTAACAATCTCACATCTGTCATGGATTTCACTCACCCAATCCACGTCTACTAGCATAGCATGGAATAATAAGAAAACGTAGAAGTAACTCCCAAAGGTTTGATAATAATAGGTAATAGGTACTACCTCATCTACTTCCCATCCCACAATTTAATTAGATCCTAATCATGCAATGTGTGAGGATTGATCTAATGCAATAAAACTGGGTAGTAGAAAAGGTATGATCAAAGTGTTACTTGCCTTGCCGATGATCAGCGAAACCTAACGATTCGAAGTAACAGGCGGCGCACTCTGGGTATTCTATCACAGACAAACAAACAAGCATACAATAAGTACTCATCTAATGCACAGGTAAAACTCAAATAAGAGATCTAACTAGAAGGTTCAACTTAAGAACTCCGGTTTGCAAAAAGAATCAAATCGAACGAAGCAACGAAAGTCAAACGACAAAAGAAAACAACTTTGTTCTACTAATCTGGATCGATAGAAGGTTTCGAGACGAAACTCTAGGCGCTTGAATCGCCTGATTCCGATAAACGAGCGAAAAGTTAAACTAAAACGAAAATTGGATCAGGAATCGTGATCAGAAAAATCGCGGATTTAATCCGAGAAAAAGAAAACGACGAACGCCGATTTTTTTGGCATGGAAAAACGATGCGCGACGAACCTGGCGGCGGGATCGTCGGCGGCGGCGGGGCGCGGCGGATTCGGCGGCTGGGGCTGGGGCGGCTCGGGGCGGCGCTATTTAAAGGCTGCCCCCGGGCGGTGTCCCGCTCGGGTACGGCCCGAAGTCGGTTCGTTTTTTTTATTCCGCTCGGAAGAAAAAGAAAAATAAATACTAAACGGACTCCAAAAATTCCGAAATAAATTTTCACAGGCTTCTAAAATCAAGCCGCACAAGGTGAACATTTATTTGGGCCCTAAATGCTATTTTCAAAAACACACATTTTTCCTAATTCAAATAAAACACCGAAAAACTCTGAAATAAAATCTTATTTGATTTTTTTATTAAATCCTCAATATTTCTTTATTTTGGGAAAGTCATTTTATTCCCTCTCTCGTATTTTTCTAGTAGAAATAATTGATGATAAAATAAATAAAATCAAATGATCCTATTCTCAAAATTTGAGAGAACTCAAATATGAAAATAACGAAATCCCCAACTCTCTCCGTGGGTCATTGACTTGCGTAGAATTTCTAGGATCAACCAAAATGCAAAATAAAATATGATATGCATGATGATCTAATGTATAACATTCCAAATTGAAAATTTGGGATGTTACAAACCTACCCCCCTTAAGATGAATCTCGCCCTCAAGATTCGGGTTGGCTAGAAAATAGGTGAGGGTGGTCTTTGAGCAAATCTTCCTCTCGCTCCCAGGTGGATTCATCCTCCGTGTGGTGGCTCCACTGAACTTTGCAAAACTTAATAACCTTGTTGCGAGTAACTCGGCTGGCAAACTCGAGGATCTTGACTGGTTTCTCCTCGTAGGTCAAATTGTTATCCAACTGAATAGTTTCCAAAGTCACTGTGTCTCTCAACGGTATATCAGCCATCTCCGCATGACACTTCTTTAACTGAGAAACGTGGAACACATCATGAACTCCTGACAATCCTTCGGGCAATTCCAACTTGTAGGCTACTTCTCCCATACGTTCCAAAACTCGATATGGTCCTACAAATCGTGGCGCTAACTTCCCTTTAACTCCAAAACGCTTTGTTCCTCGAAGTGGAGATACTCGAAGATAAGCTCTATCTCCAACTTCGTAAACTGTCTCCTTCCGTTTAGAATCTGTATAACTCTTCTTTCTAGACTGGGCTACCTTGAGCCTATCGCGAATCAACTTCACCTTCTGTTCAGACTCTTTAATCAAGTCAGGTCCAAACAACTGGCGGTCTCCAACTTCGTCCCATGACAACGGTGTCCTGCACCTCCTTCCGTACAAAGCTTCGAAAGGGGCCATCTTCAAACTGGTTTGGTAACTGTTGTTGTAAGAGAACTCTGCATATGGCAAATTATCGTCCCAACTAGATCCATAATCTAGCGCACAAGCTCTCAGCATATCCTCCAAAATCTGATTGACTCTCTCGGTCTGTCCATCTGTGTGTGGATGAAAAGCTGTACTGAATTCTAGCCTGGTACCCAAAGTTTCGTGCAACTGCTTCCAGAACTTTGAGGTAAACTGGGTTCCTCTATCTGATACGATACTCCTTGGAACTCCATGCAGACATACTATTCTGGTCATGTATATCTTTGCCAACTTAGCACTGGTGTAAGTGGTCTTTACTGGGATGAAATGAGCTACTTTCGTCAATCGATCAACTACAACCCAAATCGAGTCATAGCCTGAACGAGTCCTGGGCAATCCCGTGATAAAATCCATGCCTAGATTATCCCACTTCCATTTGGGTATCGGCAATGGTTGTAACAATCCTGCTGGCTTCTGATGCTCTGCCTTTACTCTCTGACATACATCACAAACTGCTACATACTCCGCTATATCCTTCTTCATTCCGGTCCACCAGAAAATATCCTTCAAATCTAGATACATCTTGGTATTTCCTGGGTGAATTGAATACGGTGGGTCGTGTGCCTCTTGCAAAATCAACTTCCTGATTTCCGGGTCATTGGGCACATAAACGCGGTCTTTAAACCATAAGGTGTCGTGCTCATCCTCACGAAATCCTTTAGCTTTTTCTTTGCTCAGTTTCTCCTTTATAGCGGCAATCTCTTTGTCAGCTTTCTGAGCTTCCCTGATTTTATCCATCAAGGTTGACTGAATCTCCATTGCTGCTACATAACCTCTCGGAACTATTTCCAAACACAGTTCACAAAGATTTTCGGCTAACTCCCTTGGTATTTCTCCCGTCATTAACGTATTAACATGGCTCTTACGGCTTAATGCGTCAGCTACTACATTAACCTTTACGGGCTGGTAATGCAATCTCATATCATAATCCTTGATGAGCTCCAACCATCTCCTTTGTCTGAGATTTAAATCCTTCTGTGTTAAAATGTACTTCAAACTCTTATGATCCGTGTACACCTCACAATGATTTCCAATGAGAAAATGTCTCCACGTCTTCAATGCATGCACTACGGCTGCTAGCTCCAAATCATGTGTAGCATAATTCAACTCATGAGGCTTCAGTTGTCTTGAGTCATATGAAACAACTCTCCCTTCCTGCATAAGCACTGCTCCAAGTCCTCGACGTGAAGCGTCGCTGTACACCTCATAATCCTTGGTCTGGTCTGGCAAAATCAACACTGGTGAGGTAACTAAGCGTTTCTTCAACTCCTGGAAACTAGCCTCACAGTCCTCTATCCATATGAACTTGGTATCCTTCTTCAACAACTCAGTCATAGGCTTCGCAATCTTTGAGAAATTCTCAATAAATCTCCGGTAGTATCCTGCGAGTCCAAGAAAACTCCGGATCTCTCCAACTGTTGTTGGGGCTTCCCACTTGGTCACGGTTTCAACTTTAGTGGGATCTACTGCTATACCTTCTCTAGATATAACATGTCCGAGGAATCCTACTTCCTTCAACCAAAACTCACATTTGCTGAACTTGGCATATAATTGATGTTCTCTGAGCTTTCCAAGTACCAAACGCAGATGCTCCTCTTCATTCTTCGAATAAACCAGGATATCATCAATGAACACTACGACGAACTTATCCAAGAACTCCATAAACACTTTGTTCATCATGTTCATAAAATAGGCAGGTGTGTTAGTCAGACCAAATGACATAATGGTATACTCATACAACCCATACCTGGTGGTAAAAGCTGTCTTCAGAATATCCTGTTCTCGAATCTTCAACTGGTGGTATCCTGATCGCAGATCGATCGTGGAAAATACCTTAGCTCCTTGAAATTGATCAAACAGATCATTGATCATTGGTAGTGGGTACTTGTTCTTGATCGTTACTTCATTTAATCCTCGATAATCAACAACCATCCTTACCGATCCATCCTTCTTCTCCACTAGTAGTACTGGCGATCCCCAGGCGAAGAACTTGGGTGAATATATCCTTTATCCAGTAACTCCTTAATCTTCTTCTTAATTTCCACCAAATCCTTTGCTGGCATCCTATATGGTCTCTTTGATATTGGACCTGTGCCTGGCAATAGCTCAATCAAAAACTCAATATCTCTATCCGGTGGCATGCCTGGCAACTCTTCTGGAAATACATCAGGAAATCCTTTACCACTGGTACTTCCTCCTGCACAACTCATGTTAGGCAATTTACTTGAGTCCTCTTTGGCACATGCCAGGATACATACTTGATCCTTCTCCCTTCTGGGGTGGTAAGCAAAATTGACTTACTAGCACACTCAATATGCCCTTCATACTCTGCTCCGGGCGAGGTTACTAACATGGGTGACCTAAGGGCTTGGGTTGGTAGGTTATACTTATCCACAAATCCCCTTGTGATATATGAATGCGATGCACCAGTATCAAAAAGAACGAGTGCAGTAAATGACTTAACCAAAAACTTACCTATTACTGCATCGGGCTGAGCTTCAATCTCCTCCACGCTAACGTGGTTCACCTTGTCGGCGTTCTGGGAACGGGGGTCCCCAGACTTGCCTGCCTGCGGCCTGCGGCGTGGCTCAAAGGGGGGCCCAGCATGGCCAATCTTCACCAACACAAACTCAAGACCCTCGCGAGGGGCCAAGCCTCGCGGGGCGGACGACATGGAGCTTCCTCAGGCACGGCCTCGTCAGGCTGGCTCACGAGGAGGCGGAGAGATCAAGGCGGGGTACCTCGCGAGGTGTCCGTGACGCAAGCCATGATGACTCAGGGCGCCAGGCGGGTGCCAGCCCGCGCAGCATCCTCCTTTCCTCTTTGGTGCAAAGGGGGCAAGCGCAGCCACGGAGTACCGAGGCATCAGGCAAAGGTTGCCATTTCGGTGCAACGAGACCAAGACCAGGAGGACTACGGGACGGAGGTCACCATGGAGCCCAAGACGGCGTCATCACCAGAGCTTTGCGCAGGCGAAGACTACCTTTGTCAGGATAGCTGATACTTGTTGTCCCCTTTCAAATTAGCCCGCCATTGTTGGTTCCCTTCCCGCTCAATATTTGGGAGGAGGACCAGGGCCTCTATAAATAGGACCAGCCACCCAGAGAGCAAAGGGAGGTTTTTTTGGGTGGTAGGAAGAAAGAGGCCCCTTAGAGAGGCCAGAAGCAGAGAGAAAGAGAGAGAGAAAGGTGGCTGAACTCCTCCCAACAGTTCATCGCCCCAGCCAAGAACAGACCCTCGCGAGGCTGTTCTTCCTTGTATTGTTCATCATCATCAGCCCAAGAGGCAATCCACACACCACACACTAGAGTAGAGTATTACACCACAACGGTGGCCCGAACCAGTATAAACCCTATGTCCCTTGTGTTGTTATTTTCATAGCTTTGATCCTAGCATGGAGGAGGGGTGCAGGAAGGTAGGAGGCAAAATCTCCACGCGCACCCCAGTGTTCGAACCTCAAGGGTCTGCCGGAACCCGAAATCCGACACACCTGTCCCCTGTTAAAAGGGTTCGGCTTCTTCCCTGAACTTCCATTGCCATTTTGGCCTTCAGGACATTCATTGGCATAATGTCCTGTCTTCGAACACTTAAAGCAAGTGACTTAGCTTAGGTCCTTCTTGGCTGGGGTTGAGGGGTAGGTGCGGTTCTGGCTGTTGCTTCCTCCGTTGCCATTACCATTCTTGGTGCCATTGTGTGTGCGAGCTACCTCCTCCATGGGTATGCTAAAATTGTCCTCCCGGTCTAGGGGTAAAACGTGGCTTCTGCTGAGCTCCTGAATTGTACTTTCCTTGTACATACTTCCTCTTGCGATTCTCAATTTTCTGCTGCTTCCCTTCAATCATAAGAGCACGATCTACCAACTCCTGGTAGTTGTTGAAGGTTTCTACCATCAACTGCATGCTCAACTCATCATTCAGTCCTTCCAGAAACTTCTCCTGCTTCACTGCATCTGTAGCGACGTCATCTGGGGCACAACGTGCTAAGTTACTAAATTCCTCCACATACTGGCCAACTGTCCTTCCTCCTTGGCGCAAGTTGCGAAACTCACGCTTATTCATGGCCATAGCTCCTGCTGAAACATGTGCAGTACGAAAAGCCTGCTGAAACTGGTCCCATGTGACAGTGTCAACTGGGAAAGTGGCTGTGAAATTCTCCCACCATGATGCGGGTCCTTCAAGATGATGTGCGGCAAACTTCACCTTCTCCACATCTGTGCATCCTGCTGTGGTCAAATCCCTAGCTGTCTTGCGGAGCCAATCATCTGCTACTATCGGCTCGGTGCTACTGGAAAACACCGGCGGATTCAGCCTAAGAAAACGGGCTAAGTGGTCAACAAGTGGTGGTGGTGGTGGTGGGTTGTTGTTGTTGTTCCCCTGATTCTGATTCTGGACTAGCAACTGCATCAATGTGTTCTGCTGCTGGATCAACTGGGTGAGCTCCGGTGGAAAGGCAAATCGGGGTCACGTCTCGGAGGCATCTGAGGGTTTAGAAAAGATGAGATATAAGAATAGAGGGGGTCTAAAGAGAAAACACTACCCATATGCACATGAGGCAAAACAAACAATTCACTTCAATCAATCAAACAAGGGCATACAATCGATCTATCTATCGCGAAAGTGCTCGGACTACTATATTTACATGGTGGACTACTACTACTGATGAGGTGGTCTATTAGAAATATTCTACGGTCATTGACTCCATGATATCTGCTCCAGCTTCATCAACATAGTCATCATCGCTACTATCTGCTTCCGAGTCGGTGCCGTCAATGATGATGTAGTCTTCCGGGCTAATCTCCTAGGGTTCTTCGTCTTCATCTACTGGCGTAGGGTCTCCCATAAATATTCCAATCTTCTTGATCAGGTCCGTCATCTTCCACCAATACTTCAATTTCCTCTTCATAATCTTCACGTGTAGCCTTGAGTTCTTCCTCCAAGTTTCCTTGATTCTAGTCTTTGCCTTCTTCAGGTCTATCATGTCGGCGCACATCTGGTTCTCCTGTCGTCGAATGTGCTGGTTTAGCTCCTGGATAAAAGCTGCGATTGATCTATCCTTCCTGGTGCTGATCATCTCCCAGTGTTCATCTCGGCGCCCACAAATCTGGTAGATAGTATCCTTGAGATCCTTGCGGTAGACTTCTCCAGCGCGTCCCATGGTGATGTGAGCTGCCATGCTCTTTCCTAGATTCCAAGTTGGTGCATCAAAAGAAAATTCTATGGCTCAGTGACTGGCATGAACGTCCTTCCTGGAACTTGAACTTGAATCATCCAGCGCTCTTCTTCAGGTAAAGTGGTGTTGTAGGTTCCCGTGAAGCTATGTACTCCTATATTCAGGTATCTAGTGACTTCCTTCAAGTGACATCCAAAGGGTGTATCTTCATCCGGTTGCGTGAACTTATTCCTTGCATCCACCATCCTAAAGAGTAGAGAAGATGAGAGGTCAGAAGAGAAGAGAGTGAATAGTGTTCTAGGTCTCTAACTTAGTGGTCGTGTCCTACAGTCAGCGTGTGCTCTGATATCATCTCTGTAGCGACCAGACCTCAAAGAGTCTGATCTCTGTGCTTCGGTGTCATCCCTGGATCAGTAATGCTGACACCACACGTACTCAGAGGATTTATAGCAGGGTAGCAACCACACACTTATTACATCGAGTGTCTCAAAAGAGAGCTTATTACAATAAGTATGGCTTAAGGCATTCTAATGATTGACGCAGCGCCTGTCACCGTGCAGTGACCGTCCGCGAGGCCACTAGGGGCTTTGCGGGCTGCCAGTATAGTTTTGTTCGTTTCATTCTGCTTTTTATCGGTGCTCTCGTGATCAGGGCTGGTTGATGTGAGGGAATCAGTATTAAAGATGATCCGCTCAATCACTATTGTCAACCAACTTGCTATCACTTTGGCGCGGAGTTATCAAGGGATACGGCGAGCTGCCTACTTAAAACTTCTCTAGAGTGTCTTACTGTCTGAAAGTCGCGGGGGGGCACAGTCGTATTTACCATGCGGTTCGGTATGGCCTCGGACACGTCGATGGTAACTCACATGGAAGTGCTGAGCGGGAAGCGAGAGTCACAGGTACATCCCGAGTAAATGGTAAGGAATTCTGCGTATTCAGCTATCCGGACAATGACGATTAACTTAAATGTGGAGTTTGTCATGTGAGATGGATTTGGTGTATCTGACCACGGCTCCGTCATATTCGGTGCATTTTAGAGCCAGGTTGGTGAAGATTAAGAAGCAAGGAGTTCTGGATAAGGTTATTCCAAGTTCTTTCGCCTTGGGGATCGCCAGTACTTCTAGTGGAGAAAAAGGATGGATCGTTAAGGATGGTTGTTGATTATCGAGGATTGAATGAAGTAACGATCAAGAACAAGTACCCACTACCAATGATCAATGATCTGTTTGATCGATTGCAAGGAGCTAAGGTATTTTCCAAGATCGATCTGCGATCAGGATACCACCAGTTGAAGATTCGAGAACAGGATATACCTAAGACAGCTTTTACCACCAGGTATGGGCTGTACGAGTATACCATTATGTCATTTGGTCTGACTAACGCACCTGCTATTTTATGAACATGATGAACAAAGTGTTTATGGAGTTCTTGGATAAGTTCGTCGTAGTGTTCATTGATGATATCCTGGTTTACTCGAAGAATGAAGAGGAGCATAAGGAGCATTTGCGTTTGGTACTTGGAAAGCTCAGAGAACATCAATTATATGCCAAGTTCAGCAAATGTGAGTTTTGGTTGAAGGAAGTAGGATTCCTCGGACACGTTATCTGAGAAGGTATAGCAGTAGATCCTGCTAAAGTTGAAACCGTGACCAAGTGGGAAGCCCCAACAACAGTTGGAGAGATCCGGAGTTTTCTTGGACTCGCAGGATACTACCGGAGATTTATTGAGAATTTCTCAAAGATTGCGAAGCCTATGACTGAGTTGTTGAAGAAAGATACCAAGTTCATATGGACAGAGGAATGTGAGGCTAGTTTCCAGGAGTTGAAGAAACGCTTAGTTACCTCACCAGTGTATTTTGCCAGACCAGACCAGGATTATGAGGTGTATTGCGACGCCTTCACGTCGAAGGACTTGAGCAGTGCTATGCAGGAAGGGAGAGTTGTTTCATATGACTCAAGACAACTGAAGCCTCATGAGTTGAATTATGCTACGCATGATTTGGAGCTAGCAGCCGTAGTGCATGCATTGAAGACGTGGAGACATTTTCTCATTGGAAATCATTGTGAGGTGTACACGGATCATAAGAGTTTGAAGTACATTTTAACACAGAAGGATTTAAATCTCAGACAAAGGAGATGGTTGGAGCTCATCAAGGATTATGATATGAGATTGCATTACCAGCCCGTAAAGGTTAATGTAGTAGCTGACGCATTAAGCCGTAAGAGCCATGTTAATACGTTAATGACGGGAGAAATACCAAGGGAGTTAGCCGAAAATCTTTGTGAACTGTGTTTGGAAATAGTTCCGAGAGGTTATGTAGCAGCAATGGAGATTCAGTCAACCTTGATGGATAAAATCAGGGAAGCTCAGAAAGCTGACAAAGAGATTGCCGCTATAAAGGAGAAACTGAGCAAAGAAAAAGCTAAAGGATTTCGTGAGGATGAGCACGACACCTTATGGTTTAAAGACCGCGTTTATGTGCCCAATGACCCGGAAATCAGGAAGTTGATTTTTCAAGAGGCACACGACTCACCGTATTCAATTCACCCAGAAATACCAAGATGTATCTGGATTTGAAGGATATTTTCTGGTGGACCGGAATGAAGAAGGATATAGCGGAGTATGTAGCAGTTTGTGATGTATGTCAGAGAGTAAAGGCAGAGCATCAGAAGCCAGCAGGATTGTTACAACCATTGCCGATACCCGAATGGAAGTGGGATAAGCTAGGCATGGATTTTATCACGGGATTACCCAGGACTCGTTCAGGCTATGACTCGATTTGGGTTGTAGTTGATCGATTGATGAAAGTAGCTCATTTCATCCCGGTAAAGACCACTTATACCAGTGCTAAGTTGGCAAAGATATACATGACCAGGATCGTATGTTTGCATGGAGTTCCAAGGAGTATTGTATCAGATAGAGGAACCCAGTTTACCTCAAAGTTCTGGAAGCAGTTGCACGAAACTTTGGGTACCAGGCTAGAATTCAGTACAGCTTTTCATCCACAGACAGATGGACAGACCGAGAGAGTCAATCAGATTTTGGAGGATATGCTGAGAGCTTGTGCGCTAGATTATGGATCTAGTTGGGACGATAATTTGCCATATGCAGAGTTCTCTTACAACAACAGTTACCAAACCAGTTTAAAGATGGCCCCTTTCGAAGCTTTGTACGGAAGGAGGTGCAGGACACCGTTGTCATGGGACGAAGTTGGAGACCGCCAGTTGTTTGGACCTGACTTGATTAAAGAGTCTGAACAGAAGGTGAAGTTGATTCGCGATAGGCTCAAGGTAGCCCAGTCCAGACAGAAGAGTTATACAGATTCTAACGGGAGACAGTTTACGAAGTCGGAGATAGAGCTTATCTTCGAGTATCTCCACTTCGGGAACAAAGCGTTTTGGAGTTAAAGGAAGTTAGCGCCACGATTTGTAGGACCATATCGAGTTTTGGAGCGTATGGGAGAAGTGCCTACAAGTTGGAATTGCCCGAAGGATTGTCAGGAGTTCATGATGTGTTCCACGTTTCTCAGTTGAAGAAGTGTCACGCGGAGATGGCTGACATACCCTTGAGAGACACAGTGCCATTGGAACAATTCAGTTGGATAACGATTTGACCTATGAGGAGAAACCAATTAAGATTCTCGAGTTTGCCAGCCGAGTCACTCGCAGCAAGGTTATCAAGTTTTGCAAAGTTCAGTGGAGCCACCACACGGAGGATGAAGCCACCTGGGAAGCGAGAGGAAGATTTGCTCAAGGACCACCCTCACCTATTTTCTAGCCAACCCGAATCTCGAGGGCGAGATTCATCTTAAGGGGGGTAGGTTTGTAACATCCCAAATTTTCAATTTGGAATGTTATACATTAGATCATCATGCATATCATATTTTATTTTGCATTTTGGTTGATCCTAGAAATTCTACGCAACTCAATGACCCACGGAGAGAGTTGGGGATTTTTGTTATTTTCATATTTGAGTTCTCTCAAATTTTGAGAATAGGATCATTTGATTTTATTTATTTTATCATCAATTATTTCTATTACAAAAATATGAGAGAGGGAATAAAATGACTTTCCCAAAATAAAGAAATATTGAGGATTTAATAAAATCAAATAAGATTTTATTTCGGAGTTTTTTGTTTTATTTGAATTTAGGAAAAATGTGTTTTTCAAAATTGCATTTAGGGCCCAAATAAATGTTCACCTTGTGCGGCTTGATTTTAGAAGCCTGTGAAAATTTATTTCGGAATTTTTGGAGTCCGTTTAGTATTTCTTTTTATTTTTCTTCCGAGCGGAATTAAAAAAAACGAACCGACTTCGGGCCGTACCCGAGCGGGACACCGCCCGGGGGCAGCCTTTAAATAGCGCCGCCCCGAGCCGCCCCAGCCCATCAGCCCCGCCTCGATCGCGCGCGCAGCCGCCGCCGCGACGATCCCGCCGCCCGAGGTTCGTCGGCCTCGTTTTCCATGCCGAAAAAATCGGCGTTCGTCGTTTTTCTTTTTCTCAGATTAAATCCGCGATTTTTCTGATCGCGATTCCTGATCCGATTTTCTTAGTATAACTTTTCGCTCGTTTAATCAGATTCAAAGCCATAGAGTTTTCTCGTAAAATTGCCCTAGATCCAGATTAGTAGAACGAAGTTGTTTTCTTTCGCCGTTTGACTTTCGTTGCTTCGTTCGATTTGATTCTTTTTGCCAACCGGAGTTCTTAAGTTGAACCTTCTAGTTAGATCTCTTATTTGAGTTTTACCTGTGCATTAGATGAGTACTTATTGTATGCTTGTTTGTTTGTCTGCGATAGAATACCCGGAGTGCGCCGCCTGTTACTTCGAATCGTTAGGTTTCGCGGATCATCAGCAAGGCAAGTAACACTTTGATCATACCTTTTCTACTACCCAGTTTTATTGCATTAGATCAATCCTCACACATTGCATGATTAGGATCTAATTAAATTGTGGGATGGGA
>NC_053026.1:363677174-363688298 GCF_003073215.2 Triticum urartu | reverse complement strand
TCTTGGTGTATAGGATTGCAGAAACACAGGAATAGGAAAAAAGTAGGATTGGAATGGCATGTTCATTGGATCCCTATAGGATTTGAGTTTGTTTGATTGTGTCACATGAAAAACAAAGGATTTCTTTCAAGAGGTTGGAGTGCATGTTAGAATTCCTGTGAAACATAGTACAAATGAATCCTTAGGAAAATATTCTACATGATTCAATCCTACGAATCAAACGACCAACGTAGGAAAAATTCCTAAGGATTCTAATCCTTCAAAGATCCTATGAAAATCCTTTGAATCAAACAGACCCTAACTTTGCCACAACTAAGCTTAGGCAAAGTTATTAGTTCTTCAAAACGAGAGAAACAAGTTGGCAAGCCTAAGGGAATCTTGCCACATTTTTTGTGTGTATGTCATGTGGGGCCTTAGTGTGGCTTGCCTAAGGTGTGGCTTGAATCCAAACACTCGACCTAAGTTAATCAAACTTGCCTAACCTTACATTCCACCAGATTTTGCCACATGTTAGAATCCAGAAAGCTCCACATGTAGAAGCATAATGCACAAACCACCAGAATCTCATGCGTGCAATGCACGTGTACCTTACTAGTACTAGTTGGTAGTAGTAAGAAACAAATTCCAGTTTTGGCACGAGCTCGTACTGCGGGAGCACCACAAGGCCTGCCGCAGGAGTTACAATTCCTCTCGGGGCCCACGGGACCGAACTTCAATGTGCTTAGTGGTAGAAACAAGAAACGTGATGGTCGTCGTGGTTCAACTTCCATGGACAAGCTGTCATGTCTGCTGACACATGTATATCAAAACTAGAGTGTTTATATTTCAAGCACGTGAACAAGTATTATTCTACTACTTTGGATCCATTGCAACGCACGGGCCAGCACATTGGTAGTAGTAGTGTCCATCTCTATCTCTAGAGGCCTTCCCTCGTTCATCCTTTTCTCTCACAAGATAAACTACTCATACAAATGCATCTTGATGTTCCAGGACGCACGAGGATGTTTCCTTGGGGGTCTCTCCAGCGCGGCGTGGCCGTAGTTGCAAGTTGACGCCCCTTGAGATGCCGACGTTGAGGGGCACTCGGATTTCCTCCGATGAGCAGGTAAGATGAGTTTGATCACGTAGTAAATGCATTCTAAAGACTACTTCCGTGTCCATTTCCTAATTCTCCCCCTGCCCACTGTTTCACAGGTTAGGCTCGGTGCGAGTGGAGATTGGCTTGCATATGTACGGGAGGGTACCAACATCAATTTGCACAACATTTACAACGGTGAAACCGTTCCCGTAGAACCTTTGTCCAACATTGGGATCAGCCATGCAATGGGCCACCGCATGAATTGGTACGATGGAACCACGGTGAGATTGAATAAGATAGCACGAACCTTGCACATGGCGGTCAAAGGCGGACCATGCTGTCTGCGGCCGATTTGTTGCCTACGAGTAGGAAGACGCTGTGCTCCTTTCTAACCGCATCTTCGCGGTGACAAACCAGGGGACTTATTTTGTATGGGACACATCCTACGATATACTCCTCTCTCCCAGTTTATTTGTTTTGAATCTTTTCGTTTTATAAGTTTCAAATTCAAATTTAGAGCTCCCCATCACATGTTGAGATTACAATGTCCATTAAATCGTTGCGTGCATGTATAGTAAAGAAACAAATCTCGAGTTTGGCACGAGTTCTGTGCGGAGCACCACAAGCCCTGGCAGGAGTTACATTTCCTCTCAGGGCCGTCGGGATGAGCTTCGCGCCTTACTACACCTACTTGAGTCAAACACTGTGACCCGATCGTGCACTAGTCCACATGTATGCTCCCGTAGGAAGAGGGGCAGTGGGGCTAAGAGGGGTGAGCCGCAGGTCGGGGGACGTGTGGTTTCATGGGTTCGAGCGTCGTGGGAATCGCGGGTGGCTGTGGTAGAAACTTGATGCTCGCCGCATTTTAGGTGGCCCACATGTCATGCACACAAAGGCAGAGGGGCGGTGCGGCCGAGAGGGGTGAGGCGCACGTGGGGGCGTGGTGCCGTGGGTTGGAGAGGCGTCGTGGGAATCGCGAGATGAAACGTGATGGTCGCTAGTTGAACTTCCATGGACAAGCTGTCATGTCTACGGACACATGCACTGCATACCGATCACTGGAAGGAGTAGCAGAGAAAGCTATATATGCGGATAAATAGTTCCTTATAGTCAAGCGGACCCACGCTACTACTCTGTTCCAAAGACATGCACACCATCGAAATAGTCCATCTATATCAATATACACCGAGAGGGAATAATTTTTTTTACAAGAGAGGAAATAGTTCATCCATCCATAATGCCCTCCTGCTGGTGCAGCCTTTTCTTCTTCTTCTTCTTCTTCTTCTTCTTCTTGTTCTCATTCTCTGTGGGAGACGGCTTCGCAACAAGCTCTTTGGACCTTGCAGCTATCTCGAAACTCACACGGGCATCGAGGGCAGCATATTTTATCCGCTCGTATGTAAGGGATAATTCTCCCATCCAGACGACCTTAATGCCACCGTCTCGTCACCCTTCTGAAGATTTGTACCGAGCACAAAATTTGCTACGTCGAATAGGGATGGTGTCTGTTTATCACAAACTTCTACAGGAATTTTGATTCTGGTTTGTAGGTCAGCGATGCTATTCAAATCAAGGTTGTACGGCTCCAGCTTCTGTTTGTCCCCTTCGATGGCTGCCCCACAGAAGTATACGTCCTCCCGAGACAAGAAATCGTGAAGCTCACCGTATGGAGTGCGAGTGTATGATGTGGTACACCAAAAGATCTCTCGAGCCGATGAAGCCGGCGGCGCGCTGATCTTCAGGGCACGCTCTTATCGCGTCGAGACCGATGACCCTCTCCTACCTTTTCGAGGGAGTTGGATACATTGTTGATCCACTGCCGAACAACCCTTGGGTGGACGGTGACGGTGGCAACTATGCGCATCGAGCCTTCGACGAGGACATGTTGGACGCTAAAAACCTGCATCTCGATCTCTATCGCCATTTGGAACCGCTGGAACGGAGGGCTATGGTTTGGAGAATTAGGATTAGATGGCTAGTCTAACTGAAGTAGTAGATGATTATTTAAAGAGGTTAAAACAATGTGAACGGGGTTTGGATGCAAATGAAGACGAAGGGGAGGTGAAGAAGCCGAGGAGAATCGGTTCCCGATGGAGAAGTAAATGGGAGAAGTGGCATGCAGGCAGTTGATTAGACGGCTAGGTAGACTAAACGAAAAGGCTATGCGGGTAGACTGATGAGTCGTACCTGTTCGTGTACGTGCCCATCCTTCCTGATAGGTGGGACCTATGCAAACAGATAAAAAATGTGTCGTAGTTTTTTTGAGCGCGTGAGTGGGAGACACAACATTCTCTGGTTAAGGAATACTCCCTCCGTTTAGGTGAGTATAAGTCACCTTATGAAAATCAGGTTTTCCCAAAACCTTTAGGCATGTGAGCATTAACTTCCTGCTCGATCCCCTCCCAGCCTCGTTAGCCAGCGTTCTCTTCCTCTGCTGCCGCGTTCTACCTTTCCATTTTTCCTCTTCTCAAGTGTGGAACGATCTGCATGCCGTCCTTGATGCACCAGAACGACCACTGCATGCATCGCGAGGTTGATTGGGCATGCACGAGAATTTGGTTCTGCTCGCAATATGGATGATACCTGAACGATGAAGTGAATGGCATGCTAGCACGGGAGACCTATTTACGCTATACAATACTGGAGTACTCATGTACCTACTGGTAGTAGTAGTACAACTGTGGTACACTTGATGGTCAAAATACTATTCATCCGGTCCTCACAGTGAAGTGACAACACCCTGCGCCTGACACTAGTCCAGGCGGCGTGTTGGGTTACCAAAGTCAGCCTCTGCACAGTGCAGTCTGTCACCGCCGCTGTACAGCACATTGGCGCCTCGCCTCGTCTCCCTCTCCGCTCCCATAGCACCACTCCATCTCCATCTCCTTCTCGTCTCCATCTCACTGTGCCCCCGTGTACCGTCGCCTCACTCGCCTCCCCCAGTACCACTATTCCCTCGCTAGCCGCTCCAGCACCGACATCCTTCTCCCCCGTAAATCAAGCCCCCTTCCAAACTCCACCATGTCCGAACGTGAACCGCGCAGCATCCATATGATCCGCGATTGGAGCAATCTCCCCAGTGACATCCTCGACCTCTGTTGTTCGTGTATGGATATGTTGAGCGCCCTGCGGCTGGCTGCATGCTCGAGGGACATGCACACGGCCATCGTTAGCGAGGCCTAAGCTTTTCAAGACACCCTGCTTGCTGCTATCTGGTCTTGCGAGATTGGCTCACCATGATACGGAGGCTGTCATGATGCCCCTCGACTTCAATCCGATCTCCATTAGCCTGATACTTCTTGCCTATGAGTTGAGACATTCGTACATCCTTTCCATCGACACGATCGTCACCATCGCCGTACACTTCTTGCAGTATGTACTGGGTCGGCATGAACTCCCACTGGATGGCTGCCTTCAGAGAAGACGGTAAAAAGTTGGTGCTCGTGAACTTCCAGACCTCCCATGAGATTATCCTTCCTCCTTATATAGAGTATTACCATCGCGGTCCAAGTCATCTAGATTACTACGTCAGTTGGACGGACCTTGTTTTGCAGAAGATTGTAATCTGCCAAGTGCCCACACGACATGCGAATTACGCAGACTTCAAGCTAATTGCCTTGTTCGACCGCGACTCGCCTATCTTTACGCCGGTGCCTTCTTTAGCTGGAGACAACTCGGCTCGCTAGTGGATCATCGTCAAAGCTGATACACACTTCTGTGATGCTATTGAACACAATGGCATCATCTACGCGATCGACAAAGCAGATGGCACCACGTATTGCTGGGACGGCGCGTGTAAGTTGTTTCCTCTCATGTTAATGATGACGCCATGACACTGTTTGAACTTTTTGTGATGATTGGCATATCTCTGTTTGAGCAGAATTTGAGTAGAACTATGGCAATGTATTAGAGACGCCGTAAATCAGCTATATTTGGAATGAGTTAATTCATGCGATTGTGACCATGTCATTACAGCCAATTTGTACCCTGAATAATCAAACGGTTAGGAATATATGGATATTCTCCTTATTTTACAGTAATCTATATACTACTACTAAATATGAGTGTGTATCAATGGCCATGTTAGTTTCCTCATTTTCATGATGTAGAAACATGCACCACACTGTGTGGTTTCATCTAACCATACATTAGGGAAGTAAATGTGCATATGGAGAACTCTATATTTGGAAGTAGTGAAATCTGCAATGCTTACCATGTGTACATACCTATATTCGCCCTTCAGCAATCAATGGCTAGAATAATATCCTCACAAAAATTTTGCCCACAGAACACGAGTATATAACAATGCATGGTCTGTTAGTTACCTTGAAGAATTTGTTTGTGAGGACAGAACATGATTACATAACATGCATGACATGGTAGTTTCCTGTGAAGAATCGATTGCGAGATAACATGAGTATAACCATGCATGGCACTTCTATATTTTCGAACCCAGTATACATTTCCCTATGTTTTCTCCCAGTTCCAACAGGGACATATCAATGGTGTTTCTTGCATTATCCTACTCATACTCTGAACAATGCTGATCTTACATTAACAATGCATGTCCTTTTTGATATGATGCAGTGTCCCTACAGTTACTGCCCTTTGTAATCACACCACCTTTGCCAAAAACAGGGAAGCACAACTGGTTCCTCGCTCGATCAGACGACGGCAAAAGACTGATGATCATTCGGACACATGAGCGGAAAAGTTTATATTGCAAAAACCCCACTGTATACAAGCACCGTGTAATACGTGAGTATCCGGACAGTGGCTGTTACGTCTATGAGCAGGATACCAGCTTGTTGGGGCCTTTAGGATTTTTTAGTTGGAGGCGGGTAAACAGCCTTGGTTCACACTCTCTGTTTCTCGGACTCAATTATCCGATTAACCAGGAGATCACCGTTGGCAAGGACCTTGATGGCAGAGAGGCTCTGTTTGCTATGGAAAACTGTGTCTACACGGAGCCCTAGGAGTTCGGGAGCAAACTCCCCTGATTGTCAACGATACAGCCTGCAGCCAAAAGAAGGTGAGAATGACAAAGGCATCCGGATTAACTTTGATCCTTGGATGTCTCAATTACGACAGGCAGTGATGTGGGTTGTTGCATCGAAAGGGTGGAGTACTGGTGTCTCCGGATCACTGGTCGCTGAAGCGGGGCTGCAAATTATGATGGTGTTGGATCATCTCTTCGAATGACTTTGTTGTCTTTGCTGCTGGTTCTGGATGGGTAGTTCTTTCTTTTGTTATGCATATTCCTTGTCATTTGGTCATCCTCGTCTATGTCACTCTTACTATGTAATAGTTGCTTCTGTTTAGAATGTCATTCTCGTCTGGATCACGAGAGTCTGAGCGCTGCAGATGGGTGCGTTTTGGTGGTGTAGCAAGACTTCTTATGAACTATCATGTCTTGCTGTTTATGTCAGTAGTAGTCACTAGTCAGTGTTTGAATGTTGTATATATCGTTGTTTCGAACTGTTTATTGTCTCGAACTACTGGTGGGCTAAATGAGGGCATCACCATTCTCCAGTGTTCAGAGTATATCTCCTTTTTTCAAGTTATATAATTTGAGCTCAGTGTCTTTTCGATGATGTACACTTGTTTGGGCCAGTGAGGTGTCGTTGAATATGGGCCGAGTAGTAACGCAATGCCAAACAGGTCAATTATGACTCTCAGGCCGGGCTCTCAAAAGATCCTGAAAAAAAGGCTCTCCAAAAAAGAATGAATAAGGACTCTTAGGCCGACATGTGGGCGCCACCGGTGTTTTCGTGCGCTTGCGCGCCGAGAGCATATTGGCGCGTGCTCGAAATTCATGCTACCTTTTCATCCGCAGTCTCCCGCCCCTCCCCCACCTCTGGAATCTCGATTCCTACTCCAGTTCCCCCAAATCCCCCTCCTGTACTCCCTGTACTCAAGCGCACTATCATGTCGCCGGTCAACGCGGATCTCCGAGCCAGGAGATCCTGAGGTCCGTCCTGCCTTCGGTCGCTGCGTGCTGTCGCTCAACAGTGGCATGGCGGCGCTTGACGACCAGTTTGCCGGCAAAGTGCTGATGGTAACCATCAACGGCGACCGGCCTCCCGTCTCGCCGGATGACCTTGTCAAAGCTCTTGGCATTGCGCACGGCATCCAAATAAGTGACTTGCTCATCGAAGTCTGTCCGCCACCGGCTGATTTCTTCGTCAGGTTCCGGACAACTTTCGACTGCAGTCGTGTGTTCGAATCTTCCCGGCGTTTGTTCTGCGATGGCGCGCTGGTGAGCTTTGATCGGTGGCACCCAGGATGGGGCTCGGTGCCCTCTGAGCTTGAGTTTTTAACAAAGCTTACCTTCCACGGCATGCCTCGACGTGCTTGGAACAGCGAGTCCATGAACGCTTATCAACGACCTTGGAGGTGAGCTCGTAAGTATGTTTGTTCCTCCAGACAGCTGGGCTCTGACGGTTATGGCATGGATGAAGAAGCCGTCCACCATACCGAAGGTGATTGGTGTTGAGATACCGGTGCAGGAACCGGGGTTGTACTATTCGTCGCCACCAAGGCCGCCGCGGACCACGTTAGGGATGTACCTGTATCGAGTGTTCGTGCATGTCGAAGAAGTGGTCAATCCATCAATCGAAGTCCTGCCGCCGCCGCTGGTGCCAGGGTCCATCGACGACGTCCATTACAGGAGTCAACGTCAGACTTTCCCCGTGTTGCTCGGAACGATGGATGGCACAGGGCCTACTCCATCGCGCGGCGGAGGCCACTGCTTCTTTGGGAGAAGAGGCAGGGCTGGCTGCCTGGATGTGCTCTAATTTGAGGTAACAACTGAATCTTGTCAGATACTAGTTAAATCCGAGCTATGGGTGTGAAGCACTGATGCCAGTACATTTGATTGTGACCTGTTCTAATTTTGTACCTGAACTTTTTTTAGAAAGGGTTGTACGTCAACTTAATGTGCTAGGAGAACTTATTGTGTTGTCTGTCTGTTTTCTTTGCACAACATTCAAGATATTTCCGTCATTGATAAAGACGATGAACCGTTATGTACGACTTCGTTGGTTTCAACATAGCCCTTCCCGTAGCGATCCACTGCCATCCTGATTGTGCCGCCTGCGTGAAATTTTTGTATGCAAGTTCAGTGTGCTATGATGTTCTATATGATTGTGTCAACTATATAAGTTTTTACTGAGCATCAGCAATGCATATGGCTGAAAGATGTATTTACGAGCATCGGCATGGGTCTCTCTCTATCTCTCTCACTCACACACACACGCGCGCGCGCACACACGCACAAGTGGGACACGTTGAATTATTTATTTGCTCGTGACAGCTTTTAATTAGGTTCCACTGTAATCTAACTTTTTTCTTAAGTTATTAATTGAGCTCAGTGACTTCAAAAAGTTGTTAGAAGCCTTGTTTGGGCCTTTCCGGCGTCGCTGAATGTGGGCTGAGTAACCATGTTAGGTTGTACTGTACTACACAGGCCTTTTTCGCTATTTTTTCTTAAATAATCATTTTTTATTAATTTTCATAAATATTACGCTGGGTAAAAAAATTTCAAAAATAATACACCGTCCCGCTATAGGCCGACTGGGCCTAGTCGGCCCACAGCAGGCCGATTGGATTCCAGTCGGCCTACACTGGCCGACTGGAGCTAATTGGCTCACTGCGGGCTAATTGTTTTTGCAAAAGTGTTAATCATGTATTTAAAAAATATGTGTATTGTGACTCCTCCGCTCGCTGTGGGCCCACTGTTGACTAAAAAATATGTTTTAAAAAGTGTTAATCATGTATTTAAAAATTGTTAAATGTGTGTATAAAAAATGTTCCTTATCTATACAATTTTTTTAATGTGTGTATAAAAAATAGCTTTTTTTCAACATCAGCAATGCAACTGGGCCGACAGTTGTACACAATATCCGGGTCAACTTGTTATTCTCCGCCCCGCTGGGCAAACTTTCCTAGGAGGTATGCATTAGGCTTAACAGAAAATGGACTTTAAGAAATAATAAATGGGATGTATCTGGACTGTTATTTATACACCATAAACACTAATTGTTACTAGAGAAGGAACATTTGTTATAACACACATTGAAACATTTTTATAATACTATCGTGAATTACACTTTTTAAAACATAATTATTTTAAGTCAACCTAGGGGCCCAACAGCGAGCGGAGAGTCACAATACACATATTTTTTAAATACATGATTAACACTTTTTGCAAAAACAATTAGCCCACAGCGAGCCAATTAGCTCCAGCAGACCAATTAGCCCACAGCCTGTAGGCCGACTGGAATCCAATCGGCCTGCTGTGGGCCGACTAGGCCCAGTCGGCCTATAGCGGGCGGACGGTGTATTATTTTTGAAAAAAATTTGCCCAGCGTAATATTTATGAAAATTAATAAAAAATAATATGAAGCGAAAAAAGGCCTTTGTAGTACAGTACAACCTAACATGGTTACTCAGCCCACATTCAGCGACGCCGGAAAGGCCCAAACAAGGCTTCTGTACAACTTTTTGAAGTCACTGAGCTCAATTAATAACTTAAGAAAAAAGTTAGATTACAGTGGAACCTAATTAAAAGCTGTCACGAGCAAATAAATAATTCAACGGGTCCCACTTGTGCGTGTGTCGCGCACGCGTGTGTGTGAGTGTGAGAGATAGAGAGAGAGACCCATCGGTCGATGCTCGTAAATACATCTTTCAGCCATATGCATTGCTGATGCTCAGTAAAAACTTATATAGTTGACACAATCATATAGAACATCATAGCACACTGAACTTGCATACAAAAATTTCACGCAGGCGGCACAATCAGGATGGAAGCAGTGGATCGCTACGGGAAGGGCTATGTTGAAACCAACGAAGTCGTACATAACGGTTCATCGTCTTTATCAATGACGGGGAATATCTTGAATGTTGTGCAAAGAAAACAGACAGACAACACAATAAGTTCTGCTAGCACATTAAGTTGACGTACAACCCTTTCTAAAAAGTTCAGGTACAAAATTAGAACAGGTCACAATCAAATGTACTGGCATATCAGTGCTTCACACCCATAGCTCGGATTTAACTAGTATCTGACAAGATTCAGTTGTTACCTCAAATTAGAGCACATCCAGGCAGCCAGCCCTGCCTCTTCTCCCAAAGAAGCAGTGGCCTCCGCCGCGCGATGGAGTAGGCCCTGTGCCATCCATCGTTCCGAGCAACACGGGGAAAGTCTGACGTTGACTCCTGTAATGGACGTCGTCGACGGACCCTGGCACCAGCGGCGGCGGCAGGACTTCGATTGATGGATTGACCACTTCTTCGACATGCACGAACACTCGATACAGGTACATCCCTAACGTGGTCCGCGGCGGCCTTGGTGGCGACGAATAGTACAACCCCGGTTCCTGCACCGGTATCTCAACACCAATCACCTTC
Organism: Triticum urartu; assembly: GCF_003073215.2. Taxonomy (NCBI): domain Eukaryota; kingdom Viridiplantae; phylum Streptophyta; class Magnoliopsida; order Poales; family Poaceae; genus Triticum; species Triticum urartu. The sequence goes on along the minus strand of NC_053026.1, from coordinate 363,677,806 downwards.
GGTATGGTGGACGGCTTCTTCATCCATGCCATAACCGTCAGAGCCCAGCTGTCTGGAGGAACAAACATACTTACGAGCTCACCTCCAAGGTCGTTGATAAGCTCGTTCATGGACTCGGTTCCAAGCACGTCGAGGCATGCCATGGAAGGTAAGCTTTGTTAAAAACTCAAGCTCAGAGGGCACCGAGCCCCATCCTGGGTGCCACCGATCAAAGCTCACCAGCGCGCCATCGCAGAACAAACGCCGGGAAGATTCGAACACACGACTGCAGTCGAAAGTTGTCCGGAACCTGACGAAGAAATCAGCCGGTGGCGGACAGACTTCGACTGAGCAAGTCACTTATTTGGATGCCGTGCGCAATGCCAAGAGCTTTGACAAGGTCATCCGGCGAGACGGGAGGCCGGTCGCCGTTGATGGTTACCATCAACACTTTGCCGGCAAACTGGTCGTCAAGCGCCGCCATGCCACTGTTGAGCGACAGCACGCAGCGACCGAAGGCAGGACGGACCTCAGGATCTCCGGCTCGGAGATCGCTTGACCGGCGACATGATAGTGCGCTTGAGTACAGGGAGTACAGGAGGGGGATTTGGGGGAACTGGAGTAGGAATCGAGATTCCAGAGGTGGGGGGCGG
>NC_053026.1:363653728-363676174 GCF_003073215.2 Triticum urartu | reverse complement strand
AGCACCCCTGATAAACCTGCAAATCATACCCACAGAGAATGTTGGGTCTTCAAACAGTCCGGCAAGCTCAACGCTGAACACAAGGGGCAGGATACACCAAGTGAAGACGAGGACGAGCCTCGCAAGCAAAGCACAGGGGAACAGAAGAAATTCCCACCAGAAGTCAAAACAGTCAACACGTTACACGTGATAAAAGGGAGAAACAAAGCGGCAACTTTAGAGAAACATGCCCCAGGGCCTATCACCGTGAAGCTCCGCCACTGGTCGTCCCAACCGATCACCTTCGACCATCAGGATTACTCGGCAAGTATCCGACGTGCAGGATGGGCTGCCTTGGTATTAGATCCAATAATTGACGGATACCACTTCACACGAGTCCCGATGGACGGCGGCAGCAGTTTAAATCTGATATATCAGGACACAGTCCACAAAATGGGGATAGACCCAACAAAAATTTGCTGCCGCAAGGCTACCTTTAACGGAGTAACGCCAGGCCCGGAGGCTCATTGCAGGGGCTCCCTGCTACTAGAGGTTATATTCGACTTCCCCGATAACTTCCGCAGCGAAAATTTAACTTTCCATGTCGCTCCGTTCCAAAGTGGCTATCAAGCACTACTCGGACGTGAAGCTTTTGCTCGCTTTAACGCAATACCGCATTACGCTTCCCTCAAGCTCAAGATGCCCGGTCCACGCGGCATCCTTACAGTAAATGGAAATATTGAGCGCTCCTTGCGCGCCGAAGACGGTGCGGCCGCCTTGGCCGCCGCACACTAAACGACCTCACCAACTCAAGCATTTGACAGGTCGTTAAGACCACGGACGCGGTTAGACGAGTCCAGCGCAGCTATACATAATTAATACAGGCTCGACGGCTATACCCCCATTACAATACAAGGGGCTCAACGCGCGCGCAAAAGTGGCAATAAGGCTCACCTTTACTCAATTTCAACTATATATTGTTTATTTAGTATAACTTAACTTATGCACGGCAATTAAGTTTCTCTCTTTTTCAGATGACCATCGTGCTACACCCGTCCAGGATACGGCACAACGGAGACACAGGCGCACACGTGCAGCAGGGACCCGTTCCAAGGATTGTTTGTAGATTAAGACCCTACGTAAACCTTTTTTACTGTCTCTTGTTGATTTACATCCCTTGGTTTCTTAGTACAATCGAGAAGGATGCTGATGTCTTGGCATGTGGCCACGCCAGAATAATGCACGTACCTGGACACCAGGGGCTTATTACAAAGGGTACTGTTTAGACCCGGTTTACACCATAAAGACCGAATACCTTAGGGAGTGTTCGGCGTCGCGAGTTTGGCCCTATATGCATCAGCTCCGAATCATGTCTTTGGTCAAATGTTGGGTTTGTCCGGCTCCTGTGTTTTGCTACCTTACGTTCCGCTCTATCGGCTAAGGCGGCACCAAGAGAACTACTGCGATTGTGCCCTGGTTCATCCGGATGAGCACCTCAGTAGAGAAAGACGAAAACCGACTATCATGATATAACGTGAGACTGGTCAACCACTCGATGACCTATTGGAATCTTCAGGATTCCTCCGCATTAACGAAGGGCCGTTTCCCGGCCAGGCATGTACGCACCCCGAATCCGGATGAGTGCGGAGCCACCAGGGGCTATATAGTAGCCCCACTGTCAAACTCCTATGGCTAAGTGAAAGTGTTAAAGCATTATAGTCGGTTGCCTAGTTCGCTGCGCTATCACCTCCTTAATAGGACCAAGACGTTGGATTAAGTGTGAATACGCGTCTTCTGCGAACACCCCCGCATTATTATGCGTGGGGGCTGAAGCCGACGACTGCAATCTTTCAGGTTATATACATGTATACATAAACGGCCGCACAGGAGGCATCACAATACTTTCGGGCAAAAGTATAAATATAGCCTTGATAAATTCAATAAAGCGTTGTTTTTACAATGGGAATACATATCACTCAAACATAACATTCTTCGAGCACTGGGCCTCTATCGAATGAGCACCCTCAAGAACTTCTTCAAAATAGTGCTCGGCAGCCACTCGGCCTATGGCCGAACCCTGCGCCGCGACAGTGGTGGCATCCATCTCCGCCCAGTATGTTTTGACACAGGCAAGGGCCATCCGCGAGCCTTCTATGCACGCCGACCTCTTCATAGCATTAATGCGTGGCACCGCACCAAGAACTGCTGCACCAAGCTAAAATAGCTGTTCGGCTTTGGCCTTTCCGGCCACAGATGATCCACGACAGACCTCATGGCGAGTCCGGACAATCTATTGAGTTTGGCCCATTCGGCAAGCTGATCAGTCAATGGAAGCGGACACTCTGGAAAGTTAAATTGCGACCAAAACAGCTTGTCCACTTCATGATCTGTTTGATCTCAGAAGTATTCGGCCGCATCGTCAGCGCTCGTCGCTAAGTCCAGATATGCGTCGGCCGAACTCCACAGCCGATCCAGAGGGGCATACCGCGGATCGCCGAACTTCCTCTGCAACATAAAGGGCTTCCCAGCCACAATGTCCCCATCTTCACGCAGTTCCTCCTTCTTCGCTCTCATTGCAGAACGGGTGTCTTTGCTCGCCATTGTGGCCTTTTCAAGGTCCGTAGCCTTCGCCCGGTTTTCTTCTTCAAGAAACTGGCAGCGGTCGGCAGTGTCTTTTAACTTCACAGCCATTTTGGCCATTTTCTCTTTGCTCTCGCTATGAGCGGCCTTCTCGGCTCTTAACTCTTCGGCCGCCTTCAAAGCGGCCGCATTACTACTCCTTGCTTGCTCCTTGGCTCAGGCAAGCTCCGCCCGCAAGGCCTCCACGGTGGCAGCTCCATCTGCAGTCACAACATATTAAAGATACTGGCATCACACTGCTCTTACTATGTGACATCCTCTATAAATATCACCTACCCTTTGCCTTGTCAAGCCTCTTGTTAACAAGCTTGATGTCGGCATCCGCCGCATCTAGTCGCCACTTTAGTTCGGCAACCCCATGAGTCCGGCTAGCCACCGGAGCTTCAGACACCTGCACATAAAGGCGATCTGGTTATTACCTGGGACTATGATCCTCTGTCCACCGCTGTTCTCGACGACAACCAGAGTCTCAGGGGCTACTATCTACATAGGGCACACCTAAAATGTGCGGTACCATCACAAATGTATATCATTTCATGTACCTCAAAGCCCGTCAATAGACTCATAAAGGCTTCATGCAACCCGTTTTCGACGGACGAAATCCTTTCAATCACCGTACACATTAATGTACGGTGCTCTTCTGCGATAGTCGCTCGCTCTAGCAGACCCTTCAGTACGTCCGACCGCATACCAGATGGTGTCGGACTCTTTTGATTGCTCTCTTCAAGAGCTGGATACTGAGGGCTTCGGGTGACCATGGGATTACCTTTTGGCCTTGCTGGATCCGGAGAAACTCTCTGTGATGACACTTCAAGGTCGCCCGCTTCTTGAGCCGGGGAGTCCGGGGGAGGCGTTTCGCTCTCCATCATCTCCAGAAGAAGATCCCCCAAAGACGAGCTCTGCTGAGAAGGGCTCAGATCCGAACTGCAAGATAAATGCTTCGGTTATCTTCCTTAGAAGTAAGGTAGTATATCTTCACTATTAAGTACTTTTTGATTACTTACAGCTCGTTAGAGGGCTGATCCCCGCACGGACTTTGTGCGGCAAGAGCACCTTCCGAGGCGGGACCCTCTGGTGGAGTTTTCTTCACCCGTTTGGTAACCTTGGTTTCCGGATCATCAGAGGTAGTCCTCTTCCTCCTCCGGGGCGAGGGAATGTCAGATTCCTTCCCTTGGTTATCCTCCCTCACGGAGGCGCTCGTTCCCTCGGTTGGAATAGGTAGCGGTGGAGGCCCACTTTCGCCCTCTTTATTCCCCCCTTCATCTTCCTTTGAGGGCACCGGGCAAGGTGCTGGCTCGAGCATCTTTTCCAGCACCGGATTGTCCAAGCCTTCGGGAAGGGGGGCCGAACACCGGATCATCTCTGACTTTGTTATCCAGTCCTGGTCAAAAAGCGATTCTTCAGAATGATGTCATGATAAATGAAAGACAGTTTGTTCGACTAGAGGATTACTTACTTGGGCCGCGGTGCGATTGCTGCTCAGGCCCGCATCCTCGGAGGTGTCTGGACACTCTATTTGGGGTCCTAAGAACGACTTGTACATCTCCTCGTGCCTCAGGCCAAGGAAATTTTGAATAGCGCGCGGTCCTTCTGGGTTGAATTCCCACAAGCGGAGGGACCGGCGTTTGTAAGGCTGGACTCGACGAACCAGCATGACTTGCACTACCATAACCAAACTAAAATCTCCCTCGAAGAGATCTGGATGCGGCTCTGCAGTATGGGCACATCCTTGGCTGGACCCCAGCTCAGCCCCCTGCTGATCCATGACATCAGTTGTGGTGGAGGGCCCGAGCGAAAGGCGGGGGAAGCTACCCACTTGGCACTTCTGGGAGCGGTGACGTAGAACCACTCCCGTTGCCATAATCCGGACACCTCTGGAAAGGAACCCTTTGGCCATGGAGCTCCAGCGATCTTGCTTATTAATGCACCTCCGCACGCTGCACATGCTGCCCCTCGACCATCTTCGGCTTCACATCAAAGGTCTTGAGCCACAGCCGAAGTGAGGGGTAATGCGGAGGAAGGCCTCACATACGACAATAAATGCCGAGATGTGGAGAAAGGAATCCGGGGCTAGATCGTGGAAATCAAGCCCGTAATAGAACATCAAACCCCTAACGAAGGGATCCAGAGTGAGGCCTAGTCCTCGGAGAGGAAGTGGGAGATGAACACGGTCTTCATTGGGTTCAGGAGTAGGGACGACCTGCCCTCGGGCAGGCAGCCGATGCGAAACTTCGGCGGTCAGGTATCTTGCCTCCCTCAACTTCTTGATATCCTCTTCCGTGATGGAGGAGGGCATCCACCGGCCCTGGCTGGATCCGGACATGATTGAAGGTCCGAAGCACTGACCTGGGCTTTGGGTGTTAGAACTCGAGGCAGGGGAAGGATTCGATTGAGCACGGGAGGAAAAAAGTAAAAGCCTTGTCCCTTTATAAAGAGGGTGAATATCAAGCGTCCTCCTCGTGGCCGTTTGGGACTTGCCTAAAATCTAGGAGTCCTAGGCGGTTGGGTTACCCACGCGTATTGATGAGAATCCCGTAATAAGGGGGACACGATCTCTGCTTTGACAAGACGTGTCAAGAAACTGCCTCGCGTTATGTGCGGGGCTAGTTAAAGAAAAACGGTTCGAATAATCACCGAGCCATGGCATGATGTCATGTTGCCAAAACGTGTCAGCAGATTAGATTTGTGGAAATATTATTCTCTCTATGGTGGTATGTGGAACTTATTTTGCAGGGTCGGACACTATCCTTTTATTCGAACTCTTCTGTGGTGTATCCGGAGGAGGAACCCGCCTTGCAATGCCGAAGACAACACTGCGCGCCGGACTCATCGTCATTGAAGCCTGGTTCAGGGGCTACTGAGGGAGTCCTGGATTAGGGGGTCTCCGGACAGCCGGACTATCTCCATTGGCCGGACTGTTGACTATGAAGATACAAGATTGAAGACTTCGTCTCGTGTCCGGATGGGACTCTACTTGGCGTGGAAGGCAAGCTAGGCAATACGGATATGGATATCTCCTCCTTTGTAACCGACCTTGTGTAACCCTAACCTTCCGGTGTCTATATAAACCGGAGGGTTTTAGTCCGTAGGACAACATACAATCATACCATAGGCTAGCTTCTAGGGTTTAGCCTCCGATCTCGTGGTAGATCTACTCTTGTAATACTCATATCATCAAGATAATCAAGCAGGACGTAGGGTTTTACCTCCATCAAGAGGGCCCGAACCTGGGTAAAATCGTGTCCCTGCCTCCTGTTACCATCCGCCTTAGATGCACAGTTCGGGATCCCCTACCCGAGATCCGCCGGTTGACACCGACAGGACCCATGTGTGAGAACAAAGTATGGACTTTGGTGGACTTGCCCGATGATCGGCGAGCCATAGAGAATAAATGGATCTTCAAGAGGAAGACGAACGCTGATGGTAGTGTTACTGTCTACAAAGCTCGAATTGTCGCAAAAGGTTTTCGACAAGTTCAAGGTGTTGAATAGAGATCTTCTCACTCGTATCAATGCTTAAGTCTGTCTGAATCATGTTAGCAATTTCCGCATTTTATGAAATCTGGCAAATGGATGTCAAAACTGCATTCCTTAATGGATTTATTAAAGAAGAGTTGTATATGATGCAACCAGAAGGTTTTGTCAATCCTAAAGATGCTAACAAAATGTGCAAGCTCCAACGATCCATCTATGGAATGGTGCAAGCATCTCGGAGTTGGAATATACGCTTTGATGAGTTGATCAAAGCATATAGTTTTATACAGACTTTTGAAAAGCCTATATTTACAAGAAAATGAGTGGGAGCACTACAACCTTTCTGATAAGTATATGTGAATGACATATTGTTGATCAAATATGGTGTAGAATTTTCTGGAAAGCATAAAGGGGTGTTTGAAAGGAGTTTTTTCAAAGAAAGGCCTCGGTGAAGCTGCTTACATATTGAGCATCAAGATCTGTAGATAGATCAAGACGCTTGATAAGTTTTTTCAATGAGTACATACCTTGACAAGATTTTGAAGTAGTTCAAAATGGAACAGTCAAAGAAGGAGTTCTTGCCTATATTGCAAGGTATAAAGTTGAGTAAGACTCAAAACGTGACCACGGCAGAAAATAGAAAGAGAATGAAAGTCATTCCCTATCACTACAAAAAAAATACACTTCCGTGATGATACGTGTTTGTCACAGTAGGTCACGTTTCCTGTCATGCATGTACATCCATGACAAATTTATGACAGAATCAAGATAGTCATACATGTGCTGTCGTAGAAGTGTTCCATGACATTACCAAAATTATCATCACGGAAGTGTCCACTTCCATGATGATAAATCGCGCGTCACAGAATTGCTTTCGTCAAGGGTGACCGACACGTGGCATCCACCGTAACGGAACGCCATTAAACTATCAGGTCCGGTTTTGGATCCGATAACTCGTTAACAGCCCGGACCAATGGGGATTTTCCACGTGTAAAATCATCATTGGCTGGAGGAAACACGTGTTGCCTCACCGTTGGGACAGATGTCATCCACTCATTGGACAGGAGGCGCCTATGATAGGTCGACACGTGGCACGGCCTAACAGTGGCCCATTTTGATGAAAAAGGCCAGCCCAGTAAAAAATAGCAGGCCGGCCCATATAAGGGCTACTTGTGTCAGGTCCATTTAAGCCCATGGCCCATACAAGATGTGCCAATTCGGCCCATCAATGACCCGTTAAAGATTTGACACCATTGCAGCCCATCGTCAGTTCGAGCCCGTTAACAGCCTGCTATATATTTGGGCTCAATATCTGCCCGATGAGATTTTGGCCTGTTAACGGCCCATTCAGTGGATGGGCCAATTTTCACGATGTACATCTTTTGGCCTTTTAGCGACCCATTTAAATATTGGGCTAATTTCCGGCCCGGTGTGTCTTTCAGCCTGTTGACGGCCCATAAATCAGTTGAGCCATTTGTAGTCGGACCTGAGTTTCGGCCTTTTAGCGATCCATTTAAGTGTTGGGCCAATTTCCGGCCCGGTGTGTCTTTCAGCCTGGTGGCGGCCCATATATCTGTTGGGCCATTTGTAGTCGGACCTGAGTTTTGGCCTTTTAGCAACCCATTTAAGTGTTGGGCCAATTCCCGGCCCTGTGTGCCTTTCAGCCTCTTAACGGACCATAAATGAGTTGGGCCATTTGTAGTCGGACCTGAGTTTTGGCCTTTTAATGGCCCATGCCCTTCATGGTCCAATACCAACCCGATTTCTCTTTCGGCCTGCTAAAGGCCCACAACACAGTTGGGCCATTTACAATACGACCTGACTTTCGGCCTCTTAGCGGCCCATGCTCTTCATGGTTCAGTACAAGCCCGCTGTCTCTTTCGTCCTGCTAAAGGCCCACGGTATAATTGGGCCATATGTAGCCCGAACTTAGTAACGGCATGTTAATGGCCCGTGAAATCAATTGGGCCCACCTGTTGCCCGCTTCGATGTCAGCCTGTTAATGACCCGGGAGTGAAGAGGGCCATCCATTAACTTTCGGACTGGTAACGGACCATTAACTTAACGGGCCCACTAAAGTTACGACGAGCAATTAGATAATTTGAGCCCATTACGACGAGCAATTATGCACAGGACCAAAACCGATCAAGCAAAGGTACGGCATACAGGGGAAAACGTTGCACATCCAGCATATATTACAGGAAATTACATCCACTGGGCAATCAAAGATTGATGCCAGTGCAAATAAATGAACAGAACCTAACGATCTACAATGTCACAATCTGCAACCTCAGCACGGATGACGCCCATAAGCATGTGGGCAAGTTCTTGCTGCTTTGCTACACTGTTTCTAAAAACATTGATCAGTTGTTGTGTCGCACAACTCTGCACCTCTGATTCCTCCACCATTTCCATCATTCCTTCAGCCATTAATTGGTTCACAAACATACATTTTTTCTGTTGCATTCGAGACAGAGGATACTGAACAGATTCAGATGGCGATTTTGCCAGGCTTGTATTATTGATAGTGGAGAGTGTCTCGACCACTTCATCATAACATGAATTAGGAGGGGAACCAAACAGATTAATCATGAGTTATTGGCATATTACCTGTCCTAGATTTATTGGAAAGAAACAATGGTGTTGCCTTGCTGTTTTCAGAGTTTGTCTTCTTATCTTCAGCAGCCTGCACCAAATTAAGACACTAGCATTGCTATCATTGGCCAAGTCAGATAATATGAAAGCAACATTGTTACAACGAACGTTTGGGCAACTAGCCAACACCAAATTAACACAATATGGCACAGCTATCATCAGCCAGGTAAGGTAATACGAAAGCAACATTGACACAATGAATGAATGGGCAACCAGAGCAGCACTACAATTCAGTAATGTGCAAGATATGAGATAGTACACTCATGCAGCTCAGTATGCAAAACTACTAGGCCGTTTTCTTTACAAAAATCAACATTGGCACCTTTAACATTTTGCACAACTAATTTTAGATCAGACAAAGGTTGGATTCACGCCGATTAACAAAATACATGCTGATGTAAAAATATATACAATAGGTACTTACATCAGCATTGGAGCACAGAGAATTCCTGCAAGATATTTTCCTCGAATACAATCCCAATGAAGGAAATCTTCTATCATTTAACCTTATTTTCTAAAAGAGAGATGGGTAAGAAACATATAGAAAATTTGATTAGAATGCTATAAAATTTCATGATGCGAGGATACACACACGCTTCTTAGAATGGAGTTGACATTCTATTGCTGGACTAGAACGGACTAGTTCTTTGGCCATTGGAATCTGCTTATTATTAGTGGGAGTTGGGTTTCTTTGTGCTGGAGCAGTATCTATGAAAAATGGAGTTGGTTTGTTATCTCCTGGCGTTTGGATCATTTGCAAAGACCTGGTTTGTAACCCTTCAGATTCTAACATAGCCATCTTCCCCTTGCATGCCTTATATAGAAGAATGGTGCTTCAATTATAAAACATGCTACAACAGAGATGGAATAGGTACCGAAGAATAGAAAGGCATGACATATTGACATGTATTCCCTCCATCCGGAAATAAATGGATGGGTCTAGGCGTATTTCGGTTCTAGATACATCCAATTTTATCCATTTCTGTGACATGTAATCCAGAGGGAGGGAGTATGATGTAAGAGCTAGGGATACGATAGGACAACACAGTAAAAAAAACACTAAAAACCCACTGCAGAACCAAAGTAATCAAACCCGCTGATATGAGATAGTACACTCATGCAGCTCAGGATGCAAAACTACCATGCAGTTTTCCTTACAAAAATCAACATTGTGGCCTTTAATCATACATTTTGCTACAACTAAATTTAGATCAGATAAAGGTTGGATTCACGTCGATTAACAAAATACATGCTAATGTAAAAATATAGTGATATACAACAGGTACTTACATCTGCATTGGAGTACAGAGAATTCCTGCAAGAATCTTTCCTCACAGACGATACCAGTGCCAAAATTCTTCTATCTGTTAAGCTTACTTTCTAAAAGAGAGATGGGTAAGAAACATGTAGAAAATATGATCAGCATGCTATAAAATTTCATGATGCAAGGATACGCACACGCTTCTTAGAATGGAATTGACATATTTTTGCTGGACTGGAGTGGACTAGTTCTTTGGCCACTGGAATCTGCTTATTATCAGTAGGAGTTGGGTTTCTCTGTGCTGGAGCAGTATCTATAAAAACTGGAGTTGTTTTATTATCTCCTGGCGTTTGGATATTTTGCAAAGACCTGGTTTGTAACCCTTCAGATTCTTACATAGTCGTCTTCCCCTTGCATGCCTTGTATAGAAGAATGGTGCTTCAATTATAAAACATGCTACAACAGAGAGATGGAATAGGTACTGAAGAATAGAAAGGCATGACATATTGACATGTATTCCCTCCATCCAGAAAAAATGGATGGGTCTAGGCATATTTCAGTTCTAGATACATCCTTTTTTATCCATTTCGGCAACATGTAATCCGGACTGAGGGAGTATGGTGTAAGAGCTAGGGATACGACAGGACAACACAGTAAAAAACACTAGTTGAATGTAAAACTGTATGCTAGCGGAATACGTACAGAAAAAACTAAGGCAACATACACGTGTATGATTGGGAAACTAAGATGGCATCACAAAAAAGCACTAGAACAACACTTCAATGTAAAAAAACATGGTATGGTAGACAGATGAAGTACATACTGATGAATAACAATGCATAAGATATTCAGAAGCATGATGTCCAAATTAAGAAGATGGCATTGCGATAGAGTAGAACGACAATACTTGAATTTGAAAACATGTTATCATGAATGGAATAGGTACTGAAAAACATGAAGGCATGCCATATTTCTGCAAGTCTTCTGAAAAACAGGAAAACATGTTGATCAACATGCTAAGCACATGGCATTGCAATAGAGTAGATACACTCCAGGACATTATATGCATGTTGTAACCATATCACAGGCCAAGTTAGAGCAAGGAACTTGTAGGGTGAAGAGGATTCAACATCTTTCTGCAAGTCTTCTGAAGAACTGCCTTTACATGTTCCATCATATTGGGTATCATTGACATCAAGTTTATTGGCCTTTACATTGCTCGGTGAGGTTCTTGTGGATATATCAGTGTGTGCAATTATATCTGACATGCATGGAAGGCAACTAGTAGTTAGATTTATGCAATGAGTGCCTATAGGAGACGACATAAATAGTAGGACTGGGGTTAACTAGCAGCAACAGGTCTTAAACACTAAAGGGAGAACACAAAAATGAAAGCTATAGAATATGTATCGTTTGTACTCGAGATTAACTAGATGGCACACAAAAGTATTAAAGAACAACATAGGTAATACCAGAAGTGGTATAATAATATAATCACCAGCCTGTGGGATAGCATTGGCTGATGGATGATAACTATGGAACAACGTTACCTAAAGAAAAATTATCTTAGCTGAACTATGGAATAGCATTAACTCCTGAACAAGACTCGTAAGAGATCAGCATGAATATATAGTGGAATGTGATAATCTATTTTCCATGCTTAGATGAATAACCAAGCCAGAAATGTTGCACACAAGTAAGATGAGGGTACAACCTATCTGGCCGCCATCCATAGGAGTGAGCATCATGTGCCGACTTGTCGATGGCCCTGCAGTTGTTGTGGCTGTCCATGTCGGGCACGCGCATTCGATGCAGGGAACTGTTGAGTGGGGACTTTAGCTTGTTAGAGTTGTGTCAAATATTATTGTACAAGGTAGGTTAGAGTTGGACTTGGTTTTGGACTGTGTGTAGACAGGGTAGGAGTTGTGTCCTAATAGGACACTTGTATCCTAGGCCTCTCATATATATCGGGGGTAGACACACGATGTAACCTATGCCAACATAATAGCACAGACACGCGGGGGAGCTGGCGGCTGTGCCGGCGCCCGGGCGGCCGGGTGCGGTATTGTGACGGTGTCATGGGGAGGAGCGCCCGTAGTCAGGCCCCGGGGACGTAGCCATGATGGTGAACCTCGTTAACAAATCTCAGTGTCGTGCTTGTGTGATTGCTTGGTCCTTGGTAGATCGATGGTGGCCTCAGATTTATTCTAAAAAGTGGTATCATGAGCTAGGTTGCTTGAAGTTCACGGATTATTGATTAAGAGGAGGAGGAACGAATCGACAGTTGTGTGGAAAGCGATCGCAGCCATGGGAGGAGCAGTAGTCGGCGAGTCGTCGCTGATGAATTGCAACCAGGAGGCAGCGATAAGTTCTATGGTTGTTGTAGTTCTTTAAGAAGTAATCGGATTCGGCGAGTGCGGCATATCAGAATTGCAGTTGGCGTCAGGCGTGTACGTGGAAGCTCTCGTGGAGGCAGATCGAGGATGAATCGTCCTACAACAGCACACACGGATTGGCTGCAGGCAGCTGCGCCGCGAGCCGACCCCATATCCACGTCGGAACGTCCAGCACCGTCGTTATCTACTTCGGTACCGTCGCGTTCCGGGTCCACCACACTCCGACTCCGGACAAGTTCGCTCCGGACCGGGTTCGTCCCGACCGCGCGCGCACCAGATCACCCGACAACAGGTTCATCCTCTTCCAGCAGGCTCAATCGACAAATGCTCCAAAGCATGTCCGCCTTATTTTTGACCCTCGTCACGGATCGCTACCCTTAGTAGTACCTCACTCTAAACAACCTTTTTTCCCCCGTGCTCACAGAATCCGAAGTGTACTATACTCACACAAACACATGCACCCGTTGGTCCTCTACCTTAAGAAGTATAGAAACGACGATCTCCATGTACCACTTCGTGTCCGTTTATCACTGCTCCTTTTATTCAACACGTTTCTTAAGAAGCCCAGTCCAAACGTACCTTCAAAAAAAAAGAAACAGTTCAAACGCCTCCCCCGATCTTCTCATACACTTCTACTCCTGTCACACAGCATGTCTAGTACGTATGTGTCCCGCAGTTCGTTCCGTGCCTCACTCCCGCCTGTACTGCGTCCCACCTCGTACCAACGTTAGCCCAATAAAGCCGACCCAGCCTGACCTGTCAGACTACCTGACTGTACCTACAGCCAGTTTCATCTTCTCCCACCACAAAAGTCGCTGCTGCTGTATCCTCGCACTGCGACTACCACCGGCTGAAGACCCCGCACCTTTGTGCACCACGTCCGGACTCCCGAACACGCCGAAGCTGTTCTGTTACTGCGTCCCAACTAAGTTCCAACACATGTGTATACTCGAACTTCAGCTGTACCGCACCTCCACCGTGCATGTTGGTGGTACCTCAGTACAACTACCACCTCGACCTCAGGCCACCTTCTGAAGTGAAACACGACTACCTCCCCGATGCTGCCTTCTTAAGTCTCTCAGCTTCGGATGAAGTCGCCCTATCGCTCTCTGTGTACCAAAGTCTGACCCATGGTCACCAAACTTCAGTAGGTCGCTTTTTTTGTCATGCATGTACATCCATGACAAATTTATGACAGAATCAAGATAGTCATACCTGTGCTGTCGTAGAAGTGTTCCATGACATTACCAAAATTATCATCACGGAAGTGTCCACTTCCATGACGATAAATCGCGCGTCACAGAAGTGCTTTCGTCAAGGGTGACCGACACGTGGCATCCACCGTAACGGAACACCGTTAAGCTATCGGGTCGGGTTTTGGATCCGATAACCCGTTAACAGCCCCGACCAATGGGGATTTTCCACGTGTAAAATCATCATTGGCTAGAGGAAACACGTGTCGGCTCATCGTTGGGACAGATGTCATCCACTCACTGGACAGAAGGCGCCTATGATACGTCGACACGTGGCACGGCCCAACAGTGGCCCATTCCTGTGAAAAGGCCGGCCCATTTGACTTGGTCAAAAGCTGGCGGGCCGGCCCATGGAAAGCCTGTTAACGGCATGTTCATATAGCCCATTTACAGCCCGCTAACCCAAGGCCCGTTACGCCCTATCCGAATTAGGCCCAGTAGCGTCATCTGGGCCGTCCCAATATGATTCCAGCCCGTTTTCACTTCTGGCCCATGTATAGCCCATGACGTCTTTCGGCCCATATGAGGCCCTTTGTAACTCTTGGCCCATTAGCGGCCCGTGCTGAAACTGGCCCGTAATGAACAGGTGTATTACTTTACACCCATTAACGGCCCGTGGTGAAACTGGCCTGTAATGAATAGTGTATCACTTTATACCCATTAACGGCCCATTATTCCGTTGGGCCGTTTCCAGCCCAAGTTAACTTTCGGCCTTCTGAGGGCCCATTTATTCTTGGGCTCATTTGCAGCATTCGGTTAATTACAGCCCGTTACTGTCATTTTCTGTTTGTGGGCCAAATTCAGCCCGTCATTATAGTCGGCCCGTTTGTGGACCGTTAGTCTGTTGGGCCATTTTCATAGCATCACCAAATACGGCCTATTAACGGCCCGTTATGGTCAGCCCATAAAACGTACGATTTCCATTAAAGGCCCATCTACGGGCCATTAAAGGCTTGTACAAGACCCATAAATGAGCCAGCTGCCCATGGATCCTACGAGACGTACAAGGCCCATGGATCCTACGGGACGTAGAAGGCCCATGGATCCTACGAGACATAGAAGGCCCATGGATCCTACGAGACGTAGAAGGCCCATGGATCCGACGGCCCGTGAAGGGCCATGGTCGGGCGAATTGGCCCCCGTTTGAACGATATAGCATATTCAAAGAATTATCCTACTCAATACTATCACCTCTAAAAAGCCTACACTATTACAACAAAGAGATCAAGGCATAGAAAGGTAGAATAATCCTACACTATACAATAAAGAAATTACAGCCGATTATACCCACTGGGCATTATGGTTCGGCACAGGTGATAATAAAGCATACACAAACATCAAATTACATACACTGGGCAAATACAGCTCATACATCATGGACGCACATCAACTTAACTCCATTTGAACTATAATCTCTTCAGAAAATAGGATTGGCCGGATTCAGATAGCACAAATTTCAGTCTGCAAAATCTCCAATTCCTTCATGGTTACCTCAGTGTCTTGTTTCATTTTTTGACTCCTGCATCTAATACCTGCATGTCCAGTCTCAACTTGTTGATTATACGTTGACAATCATGTACACGTTGTCTTGCCACCTCTAGTTGATGCTCGAGAACATCAGCACATTCCAATTCCAATCCATAATCATTCGGTAACGGCCATGCCGCACTGCTCGCAGATCTTTGTGTTGATGTCACTTCATCCTGAAATGTTTCTGTAAGTACACATGACTAGGGCAAAAATATAGTTACAACAGTGAAGCGAACAAGACACTATTTTGTACTACATGGCAAAACAGGACTAACAATAATGTTACACGTCACTTTCAAAAAAATGTTACACGTCATGAAGCATAAGCAGGTGATATTTTAAAAATTATAAAAAAGATAGTCTGTGCAGCCTGCATACAGAAATCCCTCTTAGCTCACCAGAGGAGCATGATGTTGGGGCCCAATCGAAAACACAGACAAGTTACAAATTTAGACAGCACGTTGCGTATAAGTAAGCAAGCAGTTGGCCATTCTGTGCCTCAATTAAAGTCTTAGGGAGCATAATGAACAGCAGAGGGTTTCATACAAACATACTACAGCAGGCAAAACTATGCAATCATTAGCGTAGTATAAACTAGATTGTGAGCCTCATGCAATAATAGTTGGTTAATAGACTTCAAAGCTTCAGGCACACTTCGGCAGAGTAATTAAATGGTAAGGCCTTTAATTATGTCAACTAATAGTGATACAAGTACCGAACATCAGGCATGATTATTTGGGCATCTCATTAACTGAGGACAAATAAAGCAATTGAAAAGAGAAAATTAACTATGCCTGAAACAAACAAGGAATTGAACTGTTGAGTTGCATACAGTGACTTACCTTAGCAGGTTGAAGAGGCTCAGCGCAGCTCCTACTTCTCTTGCAAGGCTCCTTCCTAACATCTTGTACTTGGAAATCCTCAATCTTATCTTCATTGCACCCCCTCTGCAAGGTGACACAAACTAGTTACTCGTCTCCTTGGAAGATAAATATGCATACTTTCCAGTCTGTGAACACAAAAGAATGAGATTATAACAAAACAACACCACATAATGAAACATGCCGCATCTCTTGCACTTGCACACAATGAAATGAGCATTTACTATGTCTGCACTATGTAAAAACTAGGCATACCTTCGAACTGGATCTCCAGGTACTCTTGGAGAGCTACTGTAGTGTACAACCAAACCTTTATGTCACCTATGAGTTAGACAAGGCCCCACTACAGCAGCCCTTAGTGTTTAAATCGTTGACAAGCTCTGTTAGAGTGTTATGTCAAGAACAACAAGTAATCAAAGCAAACAGTCCTAGTATGGCTGGCTGATGCAAACAAGCAATTGAACAGATGTGTGAGCAAATCTTACATATCAAGAAAAGAAGCAAAGAAGGAGGCTTAAAGACCATCACTTGACTGACCAGATTTAAGGGGCATTTAAACATCATGTGCAACGTATGAACTAACATAAACATTGCATATTCCAGATTCTACAATGGAATGCACATGTATTAGGTTATGCCATGTATGATGATGCCTAAATGTACAGATAGCAGGCAGGAGTGATTCATCATTGCACGCACAATTGAATTGCAGGTTAAGGGCCAGTTCGATTCCGCCTTTTCAGGGCATATTGTCAAAATAAGCCATAAAAGATGTAAAGAAGTCATTTTTGAGTTATGGGCTTGGGCTTAACTAATTTCGCTTTGGAGGGGGTGTTTTCGGGTAGAACCTCACTAAAAATTGAAGGGAAGGGGAATAGTGAAATGACTCTGTTGTCTGCCTATATTACACTCAAAATGCAACTGCTGACGCCCGTGTCACACCTGACCCTCAAGTAAAAACAAACACGCAAGCATTCATTGCCCTGCCCGCTTGCATCTCCTCTCCCCTTTCCCTCTACCTCGATCCCCTGCCTGCAGCACTAGGGTTCCTCCAGCGAGCCGTCGCCACTGGTCCCATCTGGCCTTGTCCTCGACGATGCTATGTCCAGCTAGGCTACATGGCCGGCGGGTAGGGGCAAATCTCCCTGGCTTCTCCTCCCTCTGGCGCCGCCCCTCATTCTCATGGTCTCCAGCAGCTGCTCCACTGTGGTTCGTCCAACGCACTACTCCGGCGGGCGCTGCACAACTACGGCTGATGCCACACTGCGGCAGAAGGCACCTTATTCCCCCTCCCCTCCTCCCAGGCCATGGCCTTGAGGTGCTGTTGAAGGATGAGCTCATCCAACAAGGTGAGGATCTCCTCTGATTTTTTGCCAAATTTTCATTCTGATCCACTATACGATGAATTGCTATGAGCTGCTTCTGCTGCTGCTATGGTTGATGAGCTGCGATGCTTATATGATGAATTGCTATGAGATCTGCTGCTTATGATGAATTGCTAGAGCTGTGCTGCTGCTGCTATATGATGAGTTGCTATGAGCTGTTGCTGCTGCTATATGATGCTTTTAGGTGGTGCTGCTATACGATAATAACCAGCCACTTGGACCATCGAATTTCAATAAATAATTGTTCTTCATTTAAATGTGGGTCATGCGTTCTTCGTTTAAATTAGGCAATGGGATCTCTATGGAAAACATTGACCAAAGTAGATTGTGCCAAGTAGATGGTATCTTTGTATTTGCATTTTGAGCAAATAGTGATGGTCTGTTTTCCTATCATATTAATTACTGCACTGGGTTCAATTTGTGATGTTTGCAAGTCAAATTAATTTCCATATGGGCAGCAAAATGAAAAAAATATAATGCAATCTAGACTTTCCACTGATCATACCAAAGATAAGCTGAAAACGCAATGAAAAGAACTGGTTGGCTTATTACATGGAGCTTATATTCACAGGTGCTTATTTTCTTAGGATAACTCGTAATAATTGTCCCTAAGAAACTTGGCTAATAGAACTGGCATACAAATAACATGTCACGATGATTGCAATGGAGGAGTGACGTACCATAGCACACTGTATAGGCTCACCGCTGCCTCTCCTTTTTTGTGATGTTCCATGAAATTGCCACATACATCTTGTACTTTTTCATTGTGTAACCCTATCTGCAAGTTGACACGGCTAATTTCAGACATCTCTACATGATACTACATTGCATATCCCTTGCGCATATTTAAACCACCAATTAACGATTGTGTGCGTACCATAAACTAGCCATGACTCTGTATGCTGGACTAGCAGGCACTCTAAGGGAGCCTAATGTAGTGCACTGGAATTCCTACATGCCACCTACGATTTTGTGTAATGTACTGCCCCTGTTCCTAAATATATGTCTTTGTAGAGATTCCAGTATGGACCACATACAGATGTATATAGATGCATTTTCGAGTGTAGATTCACTCATTTTGCTCCGTATGTAGCCTATAGTGGAATCTCTAGAAAGACTTATATTTAGGAACGGAGGTACGAGGTAGTATCATGTATGACATCTACATATCTAATTTAGCAGCCAGTAGTAGAAATCATTGTCTGCACAAAGGGATTACTGGTCGAAAATCCTAGCAAAGCACGCTGGCAGGCACAGAACAATACAAGAGAGAGAGACGCGCTTACAAGATCATAGCAATGCCTCAGTCCAGGATCTTGGTTGGCCAAGCTGTTAGATCCAGAAGAAACATCGTCCTTGTAGTTTTTGCCAGCTGCATAACAGGTAACAGCGACCGGTTAGTATATTTGAAGTACATCGGGCAGGTGATGCTGGACGGGTTTAAAGGTGACAAGTACCTAGGCCGTGGCGGGTGCTTGGCATCTCTCCAGACTGTGGGAATCAGGTTAGAAACGTCGAGGGTGATGACGCTGCGCTGGCTGTCGGGGTCCGGTAAGGAGATCTAGAACCGTCGAGTAGGGTGTTTGTGGAGCGGCTCCGGTAGGGTGGACTACGGTGGGCGAAGCGGATCTATGGCCGTGGACGAGGGCGTAGGTGAAGCTGCTCCGGTGGTTGGGTTAAGGATGGTGTCGACGATGCGGATCTGCGGCCGTGGACGGGGCGTCAGAAGCTGCTCCGGTGGTTGGGTTAAGGGTGGTGTCGACGATGCGGATCTGCTCGTGATGGGGCGTCAGAAGCTGCTCCGGTAGGTTGGATGAGGGTGCGAGGAAGCGGATCTGAGGCCGTGGACTTGTGAGTTGGCAAAGCGGCCCCGGTAGGGTTGAGAATGGTATAGGCGAAGCTACTCCGGTAGGGTTGAGGAAGGTGTCGGCGAAGCGGCTCCGGTAGGGTTGAGGAAGGTGTCGGCGAAGAGGATCAGAGGCCGTCGACGGGGGCGTCGTGGGGCGGCTCCGGGGGGTGTGGACGAAGCGTCTCCGGTGGGGAGTACGAATGAGCCGCTGCAGATGCGCGGCGGTTGACGAGAGTACCGGCGAAGCAGATCCGGCGCCGTGGACAAGGCCGGCACTGAATGGGCTGTGGTACAGTGGTGGATGAGCAGTCTACTTGTTTCTAGGGGAGGTGGGAGGGGTAGATGCGGCCCAGAAGCAGATCCGGCGAGGTGGACGCCGCTGGCAGTGAATGGGCTATGGTACGCCGGTGGATGAGCAGTCTAGGGTTTCGAGAGGGGAGGGGAGAAAGGGCGATGAAGTACGGACGGCGTGATGTAAGATGCTCTGGTGCTGTGGAGTTAGTCGTTTTTGCGGGAGGGGGAGAGGAAATGGGGGTGCCGTGTAGTGGGGGAACCGGAAGTTACCAAAGCAGCCCCGACCTATCATGTAGATGAGGGCGGTATTGTAACTGTTGGTCTCCGTGCACCAAGGACAAAAGGGGGATTTCGCATGCTAAAGACTAAGGTGGCGGAAATTTTAGAAGGAGGCGGGAGATTTTGCCGCCCGCGGGATCGTTCGTATCCAGTTTCAACTAATTTTGGACCGTGCTAGCGGGAAGGTCATGCTAGACTGTGTACACGGGGCACGCGTCAGCAGTTAATAACTGGTGTGAAGTCCACCCCAGAAAAAAGACAATAACTCGGGATGATGCGCCGATAACTTGGACGTTCACACGGGCGCGGCCAATCGTACGGGTGTAGTGGCGCGTTCACAAAAAAGGATCAAACGCTCAGCCTATGTATTTCTCGTGTAAATAGATAATTTAGTGCCATTGGTTATTTACTTTAAACATAATGCATTGACGTGTTAGTGTAGAGGCGCACAAAAAGAAATGGATATTGTAGTCAGCTACTTAAAAGTGTTACCTCATATGATTACATAGCCTCCATTTCATAAATTGCGTACCCGTTGAATTCATATATGAATATTACATATATTACTTCAAAATAGAAACTTAAATCATCCAAGACTAATGAATTTGAATGCAAGAGTAACAATGGTGCATGTTCATGATAGCTACATTGGTTGTTTGAAGAAACATCACTGTAACTTTGGCATGCACAACTAAAAAGGCTTATTTAAATAGAAAAAATGTGATATGTGAGTGTCCAATCTTTATAGCGTTGAATCGATATTGTACCTTTGGCCACGATACGAAGTAGATATTGACTTATGTTCAAGCGATGCACGTCCACGATCGCTAGATAGTGATACGTGAATGAATTGTGCAATCTCTCTCACACGCATACATATCTCATTTCCCTGTGGGCATCGGAATCACACACGCGCACTTCGTGTATTTCTCTCCCTCCGTCAGGGTTAAATTCGTCTTTCTACCCCGTCCTACAAGTCTCTCACACAGAAACACACACGCTCTCTATGTCTAACACGCCCACCCCTTTAATTCCGCCCACCCACAGCCACTAATGTCTCTCACACATATGCTATCTACCTATCCCTTAATATAGCTAGATATGTGTCACACAAACTTCTTCTCCCTACTAGCAAGATGCCCATGCGTTGCACGGAACATCAAGATGCATTTGTATGAGAAGTTTATCTTGTGGGAGAAAAGGATGAACGAGGGAATGCCTTATTTGCAAATGCGGAGAGGGGTGTGGGTATCTTTTTGCAAAATTGCCATAGTTTCCTTCCTGTCCGTCGGATATAAATTGGATGGCCTATATTGCAGGATGGCAGGAACACCATCATCACCAACTCTATTTTTTATAAGAGTAGAGATATGTGAGTGTCACTGCCCCCCCACCACACACCCACACTTCCCAACACCGAAGGAGTAGGGTGACACCTCGATCTTGATACTAATCTATCGACTGGCTTCTCTCTCAAACATACACACACACTACCCGGCACCGAAGGAGTAGGGTGGCACATCGATCTTGATAATAATCTATCTACTCCTCTTTCAAACACACACACACACACACACACACTCGCTAGTTGTGCCTCTGTGCCTACCGCGCACACTCTCGATACGTCTTTCTCTCCCTCCCCCCAACAATGACAGCAGAAGGGTGACAACTCGATCTGATCATAATCTGTCAATTGGTTTCTCTCTCAAACATTGTGTCTCGGTGCCTCGCTCGGTAGCCCCCTCGATATGTAGACTTCTCGCGCCGCGCATCGCTGTAGTGACGTTTTCACCCTGTTTTCTGTTAATTAACAAGGCAACCTTTTCTTTGTTACTACTAGTGAATCTGAAATCATTCGGGCAGACATAAAATATATCACTTCAACCCAATTATCGCAGCAACTATTTTAAAAGAAATAAGCTAGCTGCCCGTGCGTTGCACGGAACATCAAGATGCATTTGTATGAGTAGTTTATCTTGTGAGAGAAAAGGTTGAACGAGGGAAGGCCTTATTTGCGAACGTGGAGAGACGTGTGGGTATATTTTTGCAAAATTGCCATAGTTTCTTTCCTATCCGTTAGATATAAATCCGACGGCCTATATTGCAGGATGGCACGCACACCATCATCACCAACTCTGTTTTCTACTCCCTCCGTCCGAAAATACTTGTCATCAAAATGGATAAAAAGAGATGTATCTAAAACTAAAATACGTCTAGATACATTTCCTTTTATCCATTTTGATGACAAGTATTTCCGGACGGAGGGAGTATTTGTCTTTTTAGAGATTTCAACAAGTGACTATGACCGGACCTTACCAACATACTCAAAAAAGTAGTCCATAATTTTGATGTTACCCTCTTTTCTTGGCGGTGCAGTGCCATCTGGATACCTCATAAATAAATAAAGTACTACATGATACTAATATATGATACATGGCGCAGGAGTACTAAGTATTATTAATACAGTTTTGCTAGAACTCATCTAGATGAGATATAATTTGGTCTCATTCATCTTTTATAGCCATTGGATGTGATGCTATATAAGATGCGTGTGTGCTGACGTGGGTTGTA
>NC_053026.1:363622259-363652728 GCF_003073215.2 Triticum urartu | reverse complement strand
GTGGCGCCGGATAGGAAGAATCGGTAGGACCGAGTTTGGCTTAGGGTTTAGGTCATATGTGGATATGGGAAAGTAGTTGAGGGTTTTGGAGCATATCACTAAGCACATGAAGCAAGAGGCTCATTAAGCAACACCTCATCCCTCCTTGATAGTATTGGCTTTTCCTAAAGACTCAATGTGATCTTGGATCACTAAAATATAAAATGAAGAGTCTTGAGCTTTTGAGCTTGAACCAATCCTTTGTCCTTAGCATCTTGAGGGTTCCACTTTCACATCCATGCCATGCCAATCATTGAGCTTTCCTGAAATAATCATCTTGGAATAGCATTAGATCAATGAGCTATATGTTGTTATGAATTACCAAAACCACCTAGGGATAGTTGCACTTTTAATCTCCCCCTTTTTGGTAATTGATGACAACATATAGATCAAAGCTTCGACAAATGATAATAAGCATGAAATATATTGTCGCTTTGAGAAGTATCTGATAAGTAAGAGCTCCCCCTAAGTTTGTGCATATTTAAAATTTGCTTTGGACTGCAAATGCACAAGGAGTTAGAGTCATGGGTTACTCTTCCATGTCACATACATCTTGGTGGAGCGCTTAAAATGATAAGAATGAAATACATGCACTCATCACCAAGAATAGTGAATGATCACATAAGATAGATAAGATAATAGCATTAAGCATTCAACAAGCATTAAGTGTAGCTTATGATCAAACACATGATCATCAATGTCTCACAAGCAATGACATAGTATCTCAAGCACTCAAAAGAAAACAAGTTCGAAAAACCACCAAACAAAGCAAGAGAGAAAAGCAACACTCTCTCTCTCTCAGCCTATGATCTATACATTTTTCTCCCCCTTTGGAAACAAGTTACCAAAAAGTTCCTAGAAAATGCATAGTGCTAGATCGACACTCAGGCTTGATCTTCAAGTGGTGGTGGAGTCCGGATCACTCCAAGGACGAAGGCTTCTGTAGACGCTGAAGTAGACGCTGGAGTTGGAGCTGAAGTAGATGCTGGAGCTGGTGGAACTGAGGCTGTAGCTCGTGCTGAGGTGGTGGCTCTGGTGGCAGCAACTGGCATGGCAGACGACCTCGGACCTCATGGCACTCTGGCAAAGGCATGAGTGGTAGTCCTACCTCTCCTCTCCTGCATGTCATCCTGGAGCTGCTCCACTTCAGTCTGAATCTCTGTCACCTTGACATCCAAGTCATAGAACTTTTGTTCCATGATTCTCTCTAGGCTTGCCTGGTTTTGAGTTAGGGTGGCTAGTCCTTTCTCAATCCGCAGGGTGGATGCAATCAGGTAACCAAGCTGCTCTTGTTTGGTCTTCAAGAAATACTCAGATGCCTCCTCTTGAGTTGGCATCTTGGCAGCTTTCTCCTTCCTTGCCTTCTCCTTCTTGGCTTGTGCTTGGGCAGATGATGGTTCATTCTCAGTCATGACTACTTGATTGTCCTCAAAATCTGGATGGATGGGCAAGTGTTCCTTTTCCAACAGGTATATGCCCATGCCCATCTTGGAGTTAATGAGCTCCTGAATTTGAGGGGCATAACCACAGCTCCTCTTCTGATCTGCTGCAGTCCTCTTGATAGTCTCTACTATGAGGCTCATGACCTTGAATTTCTGTGGCACATCAAATACATGTAGCAAGTTGATTGCATGGCCTCTGATCATCTTGTGATCACCTGACTTGGGCAAGAGAGTGTGCCTTAATATCCAATTGATTGTTGGCAGCCCTGACAGAAGATAGTGCACAGATCCAAACTTGAAAGTATCAAGAGCTTCATTGGGAATCTCCTTGTACATGTTGGACATTGAGTTGTGGTCCATCTTCTTCTTGGCATAAATGTCCAAGTCATCTGCTTGCTCCTCTGGGGCATTGATCAACTTTGCCCATTCCTCAACAGTAGATTGGTACCTCGTACCCTCTGACATCCATGTGATCTTTCCATCTGGGTAAAAGTGTGCTGTGGAGTAGAATTGCATGATAAGCTCCTCGTTCCACTTTGTGAGCTTCTGCCCAACAAAGTTTGCAACTCCACACGCACTAAAGCTGTTATACACTCCAGGGTAGTGTTCCTCATTTTCCTTCATGTAGGTCCAGTCGACCCATCTCATGTCACAAACAATGGGCTTCTTGTCAAGCAGTACTGTCTCATAGAAATCTTGCTGCTCCTTGGTGTGAAATCTGTAATCCACAGAAGTCCTTCTCCTTGAAGCATATGGATCTGCTTCTCTCCACTTCCTCATCCCTGAGTCTCTCCTGAGCTTCATGTCCTCAGCCACAGGATGAGCATCATTGTGGTCTGGATCTTGGGCTTGAGTTTTCTCAGAACATTCTCTTCCTCTTCTTCAGCAGCTACAGGCACTGGGGCCTTGTTCTTTTCACCAGCAGGTATGCTCCTTGTATTTCTCTTTGGTGCTGTCTTGACCTTTGATGCAGCCTTGGGCTTAGATGCAGTAGCCACTGATTTGATAGCATCACCCATTAGCTTGGGTGCCTTAGGTGCTGGTGTAGCAACCTCTTCTTCCTCTTCCTCTTCCATAATGGAAGCCTTTCCATGCACTCTGGCTACGGTCTTCTTGACCCTTTCCTTCCTCTTCTTGCCTTCAGCAACAACTGGCTCTTTGGGTGCAGGCTTTTCAGTTGAAGCTCTAGCCTTTGACATAGGCTGCCTGCCTGCTGGCCTTTTGATCTTCAGTCCTGGCTTTGTGCCTTGAGCTGGCTCAACTCTCTTTGATGTGGCGTCTTCCTCTGCCACATAATCTTCATCTTCAGAATCAGAAGTTCTCTTCTTCCTTTGTCTAGTGGCAGCTTTTGGCAGATTGCTTGGGGTACTTCTGCTGCCATCATCTGAAGAGCTAGAGGGACTAGTGCCCTCACTCATCACCACTTGTTGTTCTGACACATTCTGGTTGTCACTCTGATCTGACATGTTGAACAAGCTGACTGTTGACCCTGTGAACAGTTTATAGATGAGTTAGAATAGATGAGCATCACAAAATGCAGTGATTTTTGCACGAGAATGATCCAAAAACTTAGTTTTAGTTTCCCACTGAAATCATCTCGGATCTACCGATTTTTAAACTCGGTGATACCGAAGCAGTTTTGGCACCTAAACTAGTGAACTCGGTCAGACCGAGTCACAGTTCGGTGGCACCGAGACTGCTAGGGTTTCACAGAGTTCCAAAATCGGTCACACCGATAAGTAATTCTCGGTCAGACCGAGTCTCACTTGTGCAATGGCATAGGCCAAATCGGTGGGACCGAGTTTTTCAACTCGGTGGGTCCGAGATGGTTTCGGCGGAAACCTAACCCTAAAATTTTCGAATCAAACCTAATCTACGAGCGCATTGACTGGATAGGAGTGTTTCAATCGTGGCAAGAATCATGATGATCACAATGTGCTAAGAATCGGATTGGAGAATAGCACAAAGATCGAGTCCATACCCTAGTTCGGCGGAGACTCGCTACGGCGGCAACGGCGGGGTAGAATTCCCGTTGACGGCGACGGAGACCAGCGACTGGAGGTGGCTGGCGGCGAGGAGACGATCCAGAGACCACGTTGGCAGAGCAGGCTATCGCGCGGGCGAAGGGGTTTGGAGAAATTTCCAAAATTTTGCCCGTGACTATATATAGCCCGACCCTGTCGGTGTGACCGAGTGGAACAACTCGGTGGCACCGAGATTCATAACTGCAGGCAGTTACTGAAACTCGGTGTGACCGAAAGGTTCAAATCGGTTGCACCGAGATCGAAAACCTAGATCAACTTAATGATCTCGGTAGGACCGAAAGTGGGGTATCGGTCAGACCGAGAATCATAAAGAGGTTTTGGAAGTTTAAGTCTATGACGAATCGGGGACTCCGAGCGCTCCTCACACAGAGTGGTTCGAATCTGACTTGATCAAATTTTGTGATGCAGCATGAATAGAGTTTGAGACGAGAAAAGCATAGATAGCTAGAGGAGGTTCTTAGGCATTCTTGTCCATCCACTTGGCAAAAGAAAATAAAACCAAACAATCAAAACAACAAGTGGATGTCCTCGAATGAGTAAAATATCCAACCAGCATGCTCTCACAACAAGATGGCAAATGAAATATGTGACAAGGCATGCACAACCAATTCTAGCAACTATCAAGCAATTTGCGATGACTAGGTCATCCATATATGAGTATATTGACTTAGGAGTCAAGTGAGAACACTTGATCATAGGTCATACTCATCGTTTAAGCTCAAGTGGGGTTACCACTTTTACATAAAGCATTGTTGTGTTCACATCTTTAGAGTTGCTTTAGCTCAAGTCTTAGAGTAAAGCTCCCCCTAGATGTGATACCCCCCTAAGAGGGATGAACTAACCTTGGGTTTTGTCGATGATGACTTCATGTAGATGTTGAAGATGTGGATGCTCAATGTTGATGTAGATCACTTGGAGCTATCCATTTGAGTGAATTGCACTTTCAATACCTACATGGGTTAGTCCCACAAGGAACAAACAAGGATATCCATAGACATAGAGTGATGCACACACAAGATGATGTCCATGAAAACTTTTAGGTTACCTTGTCCCTTGTCTTACCAACAAGAGGGTTTGTGACTCCTTGAACTAGTGCAGGATGTGGAAGTTGATTGCACTTGTTCTTGCCAAAATGACAAGAGTGAAGTATGTTAGCGGAGTCACCCTCAAGAACTCTCTAGTTCTTCTTCTTTTGGATCCACATCATCTTGATGGGAATCCTTGGAGTTGTAGTCGTACTTGATGAAGTGGAACTTGAAGTAGTCTTGGGAATCCATTTGACTAAGGTCTTAGGAGCTTCTTCAAATGCGTCAATTTCCTCTTGAAGCTTGTCCTTGCCTTTTTGCTTGTAGTCTTGTGGTGGAAGATCATCTTGAGCTTGTGTCCCCTTGAAAGAAGTATCATACTTCTCTTGTTGAGGAAAAAACTTTGTCTTGGGGTATTGATCTTCTTCCCACTCAACTCCATTGGCATTGAACTTCTGTTCAAAACCAACACCTTGATTCTTCCGGTGCATTCCTTGCTTGCGCACAATTTCCTCGAATTGCTTGCTCCCGGCAAGGCTTTTGTACACTCCTTTCTCTATAATTCCCTTCAATAAGCTATTTTCTTGCTCAAGTGTAACTTGGCTGAGAGAATCATTAGTGGAATCAAGAGAACTACTAGAAGCAACAATATTGGATTTAGCATGATCATTGTTACTGCTAGAGGAAGAATCTTTCTTCTTCTTGTTACTAGACTTGACTTGAGGCATGTAAGTGGATAAGAGTAAACGCTTGGCAATGTAAGAAGAACTTTTCTTGCGGAGATCATCATTGATTGCTTTTAAGAACTCGTGCTCTTGCTCAAGATTGAGCTTTTCAAAGCGTAATTTCTCATGAGCTCTTAAAAGTTCTCGATGATCTTCGAAGATAGTATGAGCTAACTTAAGAGTGTTTAGTTCTTTAGTTAGAGCCTCAATCTTTTCCTTATCATTTTCATTCGTTTTATCTTGATTAGCATGATTAATTGACATTTCATCATAGTATTCATCACTAGAGTTGTCAACAAGCAAATCATCTCCTAACAAGTCATCTTCATCACTATTGAAATCAACATACTCGGGGTGTGTTACCTTAGGACCTTTGGCCATGAAGCATCTTCCAATTCCTTCATTTGGTGAGTCAAATATGTCGTAGGAGTTGGTTGACACAAGTGCTAGACCGGCAACACCTTCATTTTGAGTATCTTCGGAGTCGGAGTGATAACTTCTCTCGGAGTGGCTGTCGGAGTCGAAGCCGGATACCCATTCACCAACATGAGCTTGATGTCTTCGTCTTGTGTAGCTCCTTGATGATTTTTCCTTCCTTCCCGAATCCTTGCTTCTCCGTGAGAATCTTCGTTCATAACGATCATCTCTACTCCTTCTCTCTCTTGGTGGTGATTCTTTGCTTCTTCTTTTTGGAGAATCTTCTCTTCTCTTGTAGGGAGCCGTACACTCATTGGAATAGTGTCCAGGTCTTCCACAACTGTAGCAGTTTCGCTCTCTACTAGAAGATCTTTTGTCATTGTAGGACCTTGACTTGAAGCTTCTATCTTTGCTTCTACTCTTGTAGAACTTGTTGAAGTTCTTCACCATTAAGCTCAATTCTTCATTGAAGTCTTGTTTCTCACTTGATGATGTAGGGGCTTCACCTGAGGCTTTATAGGCACCACTTGATTTCTTGTGAAGTTCCTCTTTATCCTTAAGTGACATCTCATGAGCAACAATTCTTCCAATCACCTCCGTTGGCTTGAGATCTTTGTAATTGGGCATCATTTGGATCAATGTGCACATGGTATCATATTTTCCATCCAAGGCTCTTAGAATCTTCTTGATGATGAATCTATCGGTCATCTCTTCACTTCCTAAGCCGATCTCATTTGTGATAAGAGCAAGCCTAGAGTACATTTCAGCGACACCTTCACCATCCTTCATTTTGAACTTGTCAAGCTGACTTTGAAGCACATCCAACTTGGATTCTTGACGGAGTCAGTACCTTCGTGCATATCAATCAAAGTATCCCAAATTTCCTTTGCATTCTCAAGATGGCTGATTTGTTGAATTCTTCGGGGCACAATCCATTGAAGAGGATATCACAATCTTGAGCATTGTATTGCAAGCATCTTCAACTCTTCCGCGGTAGCTTCACAGTTCGGTTCTCTCCCATCAAAGAAATTCACCTTGCAAGCCAATACACACAATAGCCCATCGGCGGGGTTATGTCCAAGAATATGCATTTTCATCTTATGCTTCCAACTAGCAAAATTAGTACCATCAAAGTAAGGACCTCTACGGTGGTAATTTCCCTCGCTAGACGCCATACTCTCCTAGGTTGTGAAACCAAGGCTATGACTACCAAAAGCTATGGAAATCAAAGCAAATGGAGACCAAAGCTCTGATACCACTTGTAGGATCGAAAGTATGTCTAGAGGGGGGGGTGATTAGACTACTTGACCAAATAAAACTTAACCTTTTCCCAATTTTAGTTCTTGGCAGATTTTAGCAACTTTGTACAAGTCAAGCAATCTTAACACAATCAATCATGCAAGCATAGGAATAAAGCTATGCAACGAAATGTAAAGGGAAGGGTTTGGAGGAATCATTAACCATGCAGATAAGGAACACAGGCGATGGTTTAATTGTTCACACATAAGCGTTCTCTGAGGTGCTAGCAGGAATGGGCGATCTGAAATGACTTACATGCCACGCGTTCATGTATGAATCTCCATAACACACAAACCGAGGATGCATAAATCCGCGACTCGAGCCGCGAGTCACTGACGCGAGAGGGCTTACATGAACCCCAGGATAAGGCATCTATGAAAGAAGCCAACCTGTCAGATTATTGCAATCCCGTAATAGGAAGTCCGTCGCGATACTGCACTAGGTTGAGGAGTCGACTGCACACGTACTAGGACTTTCCTCACTATGCGGTAGATCTTCACGAAGTAGGCGATCTCCTTGCCCTTACAAACTCCTTGGTTCAACTCCACAATCTTATTGGAGGCTCCCAAGTGACACCTAGCCAATCTAGGAGACACCACTCTCCAAGAAGTAACAAATGGTGTGTTGATGATGAACTCCTTGCTCTTGTGCTTCAAATGATAGTCTCCCCAACACTCAACTCTCTCTCACAGGATATGGATTTGGTGGAAAGAAGATTTGAGTGGAAAGCAACTTGGGGAAGGCTAGAGATCAAGATTCATATGGTAGGAATGGAATATCTTGGCCTCAACACAAGTGTAGGTGGTTCTCTCTCAGAAAAAGTAAGTTGGAAGTGTAGGTTCATTCTGATGGCTCTCTCCAAATGAAGAGGAGGTGGAGGGGTATATATAGCCTCCACACAAAATCTAACCGTTACACACAACTTGCCAATCTCGGTGGGACCGAATTGATAAACTCGGTCGGACCGATTCAGCAAATCTAGTGACCGTTAGGATTTTCGGTGGGACCGACATGCAACTCGGTAGGACCGATATGGTTAGGGTTAGGGCATAACGTAATCTCGGTGAGACCGATTACACAACTCGGTGGGACAGTCGATTATAGGTAATAGAAGCTAAGCCGAGTTGCGTAAATCGAGCGGCAGAGGTTGGTCAGGCAGTAAACTACCGAGAGGTTTAGATGCTCGCGGATGGAGGACCGCGTGATGGACTTCTACGAGATCCATCTCGGTTGAGACTCGCAAATGTACACGAACGGTCGTAAAACAGATCAACAAGTAGATGGTACATTCGTCATCAGCCGGTTATGGCGAACGATACAGACGCAGAGAAGTGTGGTGCCAAACATAATACATCGTGGAGCAAGAGCAGTCACGTAAATCTACGTGTAGAACGCTACCGAGAAGAAAACAGAAAAGAAGTGAACCACAGATCACACGCCCACATACATGTGATGAAGTGAGACCTTATTATTGACAAGTTCTAGAGCACGTGGAGATCCCGAGCGTCACTGTCTGCTGGATGCTTGACAATCGGAGAGCTCGACCAGCCAAAGCACATTGATAGCAGTTGCGTGGACCCAGGTAGGCTCTATGACATCCGTATGAACGCTGGTAAGCCGCCTAGTGTCCGGACTCTATTTCGTCGCCGCGACCTAAGCCATCCTCACAGAATCGTTAGATACCGTTATCTTCGTTATTTCTTTCTTCCCTTTTCTTCAGCGACCTTAAAAGGTCAAAATGTTCCTTGAGTCCGACACACCAAATCTTTGAGGTCTTTAGGTCAGTGGCCTGTGACTAGTTAGAGCATGAAGGTGATCTTCTTATGAGAAGAACTAAGGCATTATAGTAGTCATTATCTCACGGTGCTCTAAGCATGTCCCCCTGACAGACACAGAGCCATTCGAGTTTACTTATGTTCCACATGTAACAACCCTCATCCTCCTATGAATAGTTTCTAGTACCTCGCCTCTATTTAATAGTGCTCAATGTGAATCGATATTTCACGAGAGTCACTATGAGAGCACCAAAAGCTGAGAGTCTCTGAGCATCTTGCGTAGTGAGTTGTATCCAGACCTCCATTTTTATCTTCCTCCGTAACACTATTTTGAGGGTCGGCACTTTTCTCATCCATCGACGGCATAAATGGGAGCACCACATTGCGATTGTTACACTTGAGCTTCCTGAAATAGTAATCTTAGAAATAGCATGTACTCAAATGAGCTATATTTTAGATTACCAAAACCACCTAGGGATAGTGCGCGAGCGCCTTCACTTCCCCGAGAGGGAGTATGCAGACCAGGAGCATAGTCATATACACAATCCTTCCTAGGGACTTGTGGATAAGCCGAAAGCTAGCGATTCACCATAAGAGGAGAGAGTCTCGATGCCAGTATAGCAAAGGGCGCTCACAAACATCAGAGCTTTACTATGACACAAAATGAAGACCAATAGTCACCATGCCCCCAAGAAATGGTTCAATATGCAGTCATGGCTCAGTCATCTTTTATCGCAGTTTGGAGGACATAGCACATTATACCGGCAGGGCGCACCCAGAGAGCGCATAAGGAAACTACCTAATCACATTGTGATACGATTGTTGACTACTCGGAGCTGCGTGTGCGACACGTTATCCCTCACATAATTACACCGACCCACAATAGCTACCGTTGGTGCAAGCTCTATGTCCCTTTCAATTGCACTTATGACCTCCTAAGAATCGCATTGGCGCGAGCTTACACGCGTACCTCCCGGTTTTTACATAACTGAGCGGTTAGCGACAAATAGTCACCACCCGACACGTCGGAAGGTCCACAGTGGCTGCGCAGAAGCGAAAACAGTTCCGCCATGACAAAATTGATCACTCAGACACGTAATGGCGCCCGGCTAGGACAATATACTGATCACTGAGTGGGACAATGCACGGTCACTAGACCTGACTAAATTCTTCTTTATGCCATCCAAATAGGCTGTCCTAGTTGCCTAGTCCAGATCATGGTCTTGAGAGAGGAGATAATTTTCTAGGTATCGAGAGACTCACGATGAGTAGAAAAAGAAGAGCCGGCACAGAGAAATTGCGTAGGTTAATCCGGCGTGGTACAACCTTAAGCAGATCCGGCAAATTCAGCAGTCAACTGGAACAAATCATGGGCGAGAAGAAAAATATTTTTGATCCACGAGAACTGAGATTGAGGAGGTTAAGGTTTTCGTCTGTATGCGCGGCCACTGTATCATGGGGTCTCCATTAAAACAGCAGTCATACGGATCAAGTCCCGAGAAGCACAGTCGATTTACTCGGCGAACGCTCCAAGAATTGAAAAAGAAAAGAAAAATCATCAGCTCAAAACGCTGGACGCGAAGGACCAGGTGTGTCCACAACGCGCAAGCCCCGCCGGGTCATCGCTCAGGCCCTTCCCAGTGCTCCACCGTGGACGGGTGCTAAGCATGCCACATAAGTAAAAAAATGACATGGCACAACATTTAAGGAGGGGAAAGACTACTTTGGTGACCCCAGGAAGAACCAATGCCAAGCGCGAGAACCTAGGCAAACCACTTAAATGAAACAATTTGGCCAATGCATGAAAGACTTTAGGTGCTAACTCATTAAATAAAGTATGCTTAGCAACAACAAGTTAAGCACCTATACATTGAGGAGTTGAGTTGCTAAGATATTTAATACACTTAGCACCTCATGTAAGTACCTTTGCATTGGAAGATGTCTCAAGAAGCAGAACCAGCCGAATACCCAACAGGAATCAAATCTCGTTTCCCAAGGAGATCTTGGAGGGTGCATCACGGACTCCCAAAGAAATTTTCCTTTTTATGCACAAGAACACAAGTCAATCTAGGCTACACATGACGTGGAGAAGAGAAGGCGATGCCACAGTTAATTCATACTGGTACTAGTCAGACCCCAATCGTTATTGAGACCGTCAGGAATTTCTACTGCAGATTCAATCCGTGTAGCGGACATGTCCGATTGCTGCTATGTCTTCCTGTCCACACGCGACTGTCCGAGTCCCAAGGAGATTGAGATCTGTACTTCTTACGTGGGCTGATTACTAATATTTGACGCTTGAAGAACAATCAAGTGTATCTGGCGCTAGAAGGAGGCTATGGGGACGCTATTGGTCAAACTACTACTATTTGTTAAAAAAAAGAAGAAAGAGAGAGTGCCACGATGGCATATCTGGCCGGAGAGTCACGGGTGCATGTACCATGAGCGGCCGTTAGGCCGATGAAAGCTGTTGTTGCTACTGTCATTGCTGCATCCCACACAAGGCCAAGTGTTGGCAGTACTTTCCTCTGTTCAAAGGTTAAAATCGCAGTACAAAACATCATGGACAGATTCTAGCGGATGTTTGACATCCGTTGTCCAAATACATCAGGTGATATCTTTCATTTATGTTTTACCAGCATGTTAATTCATATGAGAATAATTACTTGGACATGTAATATTGTTTCGCCTCTGCTGTGTTGAGCCGTCAGGGCCATGTTGAGCCGCCTCTGCTGTGTTGAGACACCTCTGATGTATTGAAGCCGCCAGGTCCGCGTTGAGCCGCCTCTACTATGAGATCATCTGTCATTCACAAACATCAGGTGATATCCATCTAAGTTTATTTATTTAAACATATTGTTTTCATCAAAGAACAATTACTATGGTCTGTATATTTTTATGTGCAGCAAAGGTGGTGCCATATTGTGCCTATGAAGTGTACGTCAGCACCATCACACACCGGCGTCTGCGCCCGCTTACTGATGGAACAGGTGTGCGCAAGTCGCCGCCCGTGCAGCTTAATCTACGTCAACCCGCCGGAGCCGCGTTGAGCCGCCCTTGCCGCTTTGAGCCGCCGCGGTTATATTAAGTCGCCGGTCTGCCCGAGCCGGCGGAATTATATTAAGTCGCCGGTCTGCCTGAGCCGCCGGAACTATATTGAGTCGCTGGTTTGCCTGAGCCACCTGTGTCACGATAAACGGACCATCCATCGTCCAAATAAATCAGGTGATATCCATCCAAGTTTGATTTATTAGCACATGTTGTTTTTGTCAAAGAACAAGTTTATCTTTGCCTTGGTCTGCAATATTGTTTATGCAAGGCAATTATTTATGACAAAAAGTGATATTATACCACGGAGATGGAGGCATGCCAACATCTTTTGGCACAGGTGGTCGTCGTTACTCAACGGACTCCCGCACCGGCTTACAACACTGTGGTCGTCTCTCGCGACCGCACCAGCTTACAACGCCGTGGCCGTCTCTCGTGACCGCACCGGCTTACAACGCCGTGGCCATCTCTCGCAACCGCACCGGCTTACAACGCCGTGGCCGTCTCTCGCGACCGCACCGGTTTACAACGCTGCGGCCAACTCTCCCGTCCACACCGGTTTAAAACGCCGCAGCCGACAAATCTGTCAGCACCCGCGGTCGACTCGGCCATGATTGATTTCAGTTTCACCATGGTGATCATCAACTCTGCGGTGATAATTGCTGACCTGACGCATCAGGTGAAATCCATCCAGCATATTTTTATATATATCAATGGACGTGGTCAATTATAACCCGCCGAGATTCAACATATTCCAGCAATCCACTGGTCAAATCATGGTCAAGCATGGAGAGTCTCAAGACAACTCCTCGAGTAGTCTTAAGACTCGGGGGCTACAATGACATGACTCAACAATCTTGCCAGTTTCAACAGGCTCAAGAACTCCGGGTCATTGGAGGGAAGATAACCCGGTCCCGGAGGCTACCGCCATATTGGTAAAATTTAAAGGCCGTCAGAAAATTTCCGGCTCACAATGATGCTTCGGTTTACAATCCGGCTCAAGGTAAACCTGTCTCCCACAAAGCTTTGAAGCTCTAAATATCCGGTTTGAAATTCCGGTTTAAAAAGAATTCATCTCTCGCAAGTTTGAGTTTTCAGAAAAAATTACAGGGACCAAAGAGAGTTTGTTGCATAGCACAACTCAAACATAGGCACCCGCGAGCACAGCTCAGAAATATATCACTTGGGGGCTTCCGGCTTATTGAGCTAAGCTATGATTACCCTTTGATCCGGCTCATAGCCACAGTTACAGGTCATTTGGGGGCTTCCTGTTCAAACATAGGTCGTATTCGAACCAAAGAGAACATAGTTGTCGGTACCCTCTTGATCGGCACAATGCCAAACCCACTAGGGGGCTTCTTGATCGTATTAGAATCATAACTTAACCCCTTTCGGGTCCAACTTTGATTGTATTTGAATCAGAGTCGTTAAAAACTCTCAAGGTCATTTGGGGGCTTCCTGTTCAAACATAGGTCGTATTCGAACCAAAGAGAACATAGCTACCGGTACCCTCTTGATCGGCGCACGCTAAAGCCACTGGGGGCTACATAATCGTATTCGAATCCTAGCTTAACCCCTTGGTCCGGTTTACTGATCGTATTCGAATCAGAAGGCCTCAAATTCTTCTTTCTATTTTGCTTAAGTTTTTTGAAAACAGTCTTTTGGATTTGTCTTGAGACTTTTTGTTCATATCTGAAGCATATATGTGGTTTCAATTAACCCGGCTTGACTTTGGATGATAAGTCACCATATATGAAAGTCATAAACATTTGGAAGTTTTTGGCTTCTAAAGATTGGGTTATCACCCTTACTGCATAGGTATCCTAAACCGGCAGTACGATTCAATATCACAGGAACCGGTTTTTCAAACCGGGTTATATTATTCAAATCTTTAATAGCCAACATGGCTGGATTTTTATTATGGTTATCAATAACCAATATTACGATTGAGGTTTTCAAAGTCGCTTTAGCGCAATTATATTATTTTATCAATGGAAGGAATAGTCCCGAGTCGCTGCAGGCTTACGACCCGGCACTTGGGGGCTACATTATTCAAGTTGAGATTACATCAAATATGCAAGTCCCATGTCACTGCCAGCATGACCATGGCACTTGGGGGCTAATGCAAAGTCATTTTTACTGGCCTTATTGAAGACCCGACTCATCACATCATAATGAGCCGGCCCTTGGGGGCTACCAATTGCTCCTGTCAACAATTCAAGGTACACAAGTTTAAATCCATTATATAGAAAGGTCCACTACTCAGTTGGAAAGTACAAAGCTCTTAACCTTGTGGACGTGGGTTCAAGCCCCATGGGGGTTACATCATATGGTATTCTTTTCAAGAAGTATATATAAAGTCCTAGCTCAATATTATCTTACTGAGCCGGCCCTTGGGGTCTACATATTGCTGCTCAAGTCTACATCTACAAAGTCCCTGCTCATTATTGCATAATGACCCGGCCCTTGGAGGCTACACCGGTTGAAGTTTTTGTGAGCATAAGACAATTACAAGTCCCAGGTTGATGCAAGCATGACAACCTGACACTTGGGTGCTACAGGTAACATGGATATAAGGAGAAATACTTTCGAATTCTTAGTTTTGAGCAAATCAGATTGACCCGGCGTCCCCAATCATTATAACCCGGTGTTTGCAACAATGATAGCCCGGCGTCATCAATAATTATGACCCGGCGTCGGCAACAATTATGACTCGGTGCCATCAATATTTACAAGCCGACAATTTTGGTAATATTAAACCGGCAAGTTCTACATCTTCAAACCGGCTGAATATCAGATGAATATTTCAAGACCAATATTTCTTAAACCGACGCTTTCGACGCCGACTCAAGTGGATTGTTCTTCACAATATTTCTCTATGAGAAAACAATGTCAACAAATTGACTCTGAAGCTGGCTTATTGACCCAGATTTTTTTAGAAGAAGGAAATGTCAAGGAGTTAAGGATGATCAGGTGCCGGCTTACAAGAATTCTTAACCCGGAACACAATTTGTCAAATTTTTTCTTGTGTTTGTTTTACAGGATCAGTTTAACATGTATAAATCCAAATTAAACTGGGGGCTAATGCCGGGGATATACCCCGCGGTATGACCCGGCCGGACTGGGCGGCTTACTTGAGACCCAGCTGACACTTGGCGATTTACAAGCAACCCGTCTGAGCATTATGACTCATTGGTGACCCGGCTGGCGGGTCAGACGGATGATAAGGCCCAAGGCCCAGAAGGCCGGCTCATGTTAATGGTGGGCCGGCTTAAGAGGAAGACATAAGGAATATTCTCCTACAAAGGAAGCAAGACTAGGACTCCACTTGTAATAGAGTAATCCTAATCCTACTAGGACTAGTCATGTAACCCGCCCCTTCAACTTATATAAGGAGGGACAGGGCTCCCCAAAAGAGGGACAAGCAACAAGAAACAATCTCTAGGTCTAGACACAAAGGGGGAGTCGGCATATACAGCGACTCTCTCATGAGCTGTAACACCCCGGATGTAACTTTCCCTATTTGTACTCTAACTCTTGCCGTTTCCGGCGTTAAGTTATATTTATTTCCTCAGGTTCGGGTCTTTGTCTCCGTGTGTTGCTGTCTTTGTCATGCATCTCATATCATGTCATCATGTGCATTGCATTTGCATACGTGTTCGTCTCATGCATTCGAGCATTTTCCCCGTTGTCCGTTTTGCATTCCGGCGCTTCGTTCTCCCCCGGTGGTCATTTCTAGCTTTCTTTCGTGTGTGGGGATTAAACATTTCTAGATTGGACCGAGATTTGCCAAGCGGCCTTGGTTTACTACCGGTAGACCGCCTGCCAAGTTTCGTACCATTTGGACGTCGTTTGATACTCCAACGGTTAACCGAGGGACCGAAAAGGCCTCGTGTGTGTTGCAGCCCAACACTCCTCCAATTTGGCCCAAAACCCACCAAACTCTGCTCCATGTCCTAGAGCGTTCGATCACGATCGCGTGGCCGAAAACCGCACCTCATTTGGACTCTCCTAGCTCCCTCTATGCCTATATATACACCCCCTCCGAAATTCACGGGTCTCCCCTCCCCCCTAAACCCTAGATCCATCCGCCGCCGCCGCCGGACGTGTCCGGACGGGGCCGGACAGCGTCCGCCCGCCGCCTCCAGCCACCCGCGCGTCGACACGTGGCGGCCGCCACCTCCCACCGCCGCCGGCCCGCCCGGCCCAGGCGAGGCCCCCGAGCCCGCGAGCCGGCCGCCCCGCGCCGCCTCCCTCCTCGGCCCGGCCGCCGCCTCCGCCGCCGCCGCCGCCCCGCCCGGCCGTCGCCGCCCAGCCGTCCGCCGCCGTCCCGGT
Organism: Triticum urartu; assembly: GCF_003073215.2. Taxonomy (NCBI): domain Eukaryota; kingdom Viridiplantae; phylum Streptophyta; class Magnoliopsida; order Poales; family Poaceae; genus Triticum; species Triticum urartu. Next base: position 363,636,578 of record NC_053026.1, on the reverse strand, counting down.
CCGCCGCCGCCTCGTCGTTGGGGTCGCCGCCCCGAGCCGCCGCAGGAGCTCGCCGGCGTCGCCCCAGCTCCGCCGCCGCGCCAGGCACCGGCGACTGCGGCTCTACCGTTGTTTTGTGCTAATTTCACCTGGTCATCAGACAACCAAGACCTCGGGGAGCTCTTTGCATCAGACCCCAGCCCGTCCGACTCGCGCACCGGACCTGCTGGTCTCGGGTCAGCCTTGGTATACATCGGCGCTCCTCTCCCTTCACTCCATGCCCGAGGCTCGCCGCCAGAACTTCGCGCCTTTCGGCTCGAGACTCACATTGTCGCGTGCCCAGGCGAGATCCGATCTGGATCGCGAGGAGCATATGCAACTAGGAAGCGACCGAGACCCGCTCATGGGCTATTTTTTTTTCACTAAAGCCTCCCTTAAGGCGATACAATTTTACGATCCAGAATGCGCCTTCTGTCTGACCCCATGCCTCCCAAGCTTGACAGTCTGTGAGGACGGTCCGCAGTGAGGTGCATAACAGCAATGATTAAGACTATTCACGGCACACTCTGACGCGAAGAGCTAGCACATCACCATGTCGTAACTTGTTCGTGTCAATGTTCATTCGCTGATAGCGAGCCTCTATTGCACAAATTAGAGCATCATCTTGATGCCCTGAGACTGTGGCTGATAGGACACCAGAGGGCTAGCATCTTGCTAGCTCACTATATGCTCAGGCAGACGGACAGCCGTATTCTGTAATAGTCAATACCCTACAGAGACTTATACTCTATTGAGCAAGGTTTTTCGTCGAAATCTATATTAAAGTTCGTTCAACCGGCATTCTATGAGCAAAAATGTCGCGTCGAAGCCCACTTTTTGTCTCGTATTTTCTCTGGCTCAATATTACAGTCAAATCTGGCGAGTGCTACCCCGGGAACAGACTTTCTCGATCATTCTAATATTGCGGCCTTAGGAGTTTTGTCCATGTCTTTCAGCCAGAGTGCCCAGGGAGCTCACAATTATATTTGTACAGATGCGTGTGTGACGAGTATTGCGTGCAAGCTTTTGCACTCAAGTGGTGCACTTGCTAATGCCATCCTGTTTAACCTGCAGAAGGACTGTCAGCTATAATTTCCAGCCTCAGAAAGTCCTCAGCCTTGTGATGGTCTGTTCTTGTCACAGCAGTAGTCACTCGACTCATGTGTTCAATACCTGTCTCTCTCTAGAGCGATTGCATCATGCGCACCCCTTCGGATGCACGGACCTGGATAGTAATCGGTCTGCAGGAGATCTTTGGTTAATAGCTATGTTATTAGCCGAGTCTTACTAATTGACATCCCATGGCTTAATGTACTGAACGAATTTAGTGGAGACACACCTACACTTGAAGTCAAATCTGGCAAGCTCTCTTTTTGATAGGACAATATTCGCTTTGATGGCGAAAGCTCGTGCATCATCAGGAAATGCGTGCGCGATTTTGCGATGTTCATCTTGTACTTTCGACCCTTCACCGTGCATTACATGACAGGGTCGGCTTACTGCGCGCCTTGTCCAGTTTAGCCGGAGTTTTCCTTGCTGCACTCTTCAATAGGATGTATGCTTTTCTCGCCGTGATTTGCGCCGTGAGGGATGTGCAATCGAGCCTCCAGGCTTCTTAACACATCTGATGGCGTTCGATTCTGTCTACGCGAATAATGATCACCAGCATGTCCCAGTTTATCGTCACACGTATAAAGTGCTATCCCTATAAAACTGATTATTTTGCTAAAAGTGCTGAGGGTGCTGTGTTCAGAAACAGTATCCATATTATGCGCTAGAGCCTGCTTTAGCTCAAGGCTCGACAATGACATGAACTTTTGTATAAGTCTTGGTTGAGAGGATTTTCTAGTCATCTGTATATGCCATGCCTGTACTATGACTGTCGTTTCCTCTATTGTGTCCCATTGATATCAGCAAGACCGTCCAGTTAATTGCGAGTCTGGCTTGTATGTACTGCTTGTCGCCTGAGTTGAAGGCACAAACGCCTAGTTCAGAGAACTAGGGTCAAAGGAGTAATGGCCCGCCGAGGCAACGCGAGTATATTGGAATTTTCAAATATGCCACGACTAACTCTCTAGCTTTACCAAAATTTCACATGCAAAGGCGCGACCAATGAGATCTGTTTTAACAATCTTACGTTTATCCTGCTGAGCCCCTGTAGAAGGAACCTTAGTTCCAATTGGCAGCTGCCGCCTCACATGGAATCAGTAATATGCGTGGCCTGCGTCTAATCGACGTGCAGGTGCTCTCAGGAAGCACGCTCCTGTGGCGTTAAGCGAGGTGGACGGTCCCGTGTTGCATCACCTGCCATGAATATGTCTGTCATGCTGTAGTAGATGGTACCGGGCATGGTCAAGTCATCTTTTTCCTACAGGAAGAACCACAAATTTTATTGGTATTTAAAATGGCGACAACCACCGGAACAGGGTTTTTCATACCCTGCACACAACGTCTCATGTTCCTGACAGGCCTCTATTGCGCTATTTTAATGATCCTTACTATGCCGCGCGTAGCTATTCGCGAGATGCACCGCCTGTAATTTTTGGAGTCGTCGATTGTGCACCATATCTGCCAGAACCGTAACTCCGGCATGGCGCCGTGCCTTCTTCTAGTAAGGGCTCTTGCTTCCTTGCAAAAGGCAGCAATCTCTTCAACTTCAAGTTTCCAGGCGGGTCAACGAATAAAGCCTCTGGATTCCATTGTGTAGAAAAAGCCGGAGAGTTCCCTATGCTACTTCCTCCGTCATACTTCTTGCATTTTGCATCCCGCACTCGAGAGAATCGCCGCTGAGGACTATCACATTCATCTTATTCGCGGTGTATTCTTTACAATGCAGATGTAGGGGTGAGTTATGGCATCACTATGTTCCCTAGGTTTGTAATATGAGTCTGCTAGTAGAGCGCAAGCGAGAGCCACCGCAGGTCATTTCGACATAGCGTAAGTGAGTAACGCCCGTCTCTGTTCAATTTGATGTCGCAGGCGAGCGAACCAGAGTAGCCTAACGGTCACTCTTCTGATACTTCAGACTGTGCAGTTGCGCAGAGGATCAAGATGGATGGCTACTCACGTCCAGGTCGCTCGCGTCTTGTGGAGAGCGGGCTGTGGACCTCCCTCACAGCTTGAAATCACTTTAGTCTCCTGATCTACTATTGAATATGCAGATAGGGTTTATGATCTATTCGCTTACTACGAAGAATTGGCTCGATGGAATCGATCTGTGCTAGTAAAACGAAATGCACTGTACACGCTCACACCTTGCGAGTCTTTCAGAGCGCTCGCCAAATTGCCATGTGCGAATAGCTAACATCGGAAGATGACTACACCATTGCGCCAGTGGCTTAATGCGAGATGAACCTCGCGCTCTTCGCACTCTCCTTTATGTATACAATCACAGATTTTCGCTAGAGCAGCGGCGGAGTCCGGACCTTACGACCGCAGCGGTAGCATCGCTTCTCCATTGAAGTGCCACATGGTTGTCGCCCTGATACTGAATTGCTTCAGGTTGGCTCTCCACCCCTCCTTACCTAGCAAATGCGAGTGCACAGTTATGCTTGGAGCTGAAATAGAATCGAGTACGCCGATGTATTCCGGTCTATGTTTCTCTGAGATTGAGCTAGTCATTCTTTTAATCACTTGAGCTTGTTGGCGCATATCCATTAAGTAGTAATAGCTCGACTTCGTTATTCTTCTGTTTATATGCACATTCTCCTCTAATACTTACTGGGGCTTCGGTATAAAGGGCGGGTGGCCATCTAGAGCTGTCCGTGCTTCCTCTATTCTCAAGAGCGATAGGGCTTAATGTGTTACTATAACACTCTTAGCCCCTGCGCCAGGCGAAGGTGCTCATTCCCCGAGAGTCAGCGATCTACTGGAAGAGGACATCACTCTCGCAATTAGTTAAGAAGATTATACCCTCCGAAGGCCATGTTGGATGACTTCTTCGCGGTGGGATTTGTGCGTTCTTACGCGGTGGTTATAATGGGAACACCCTGAGAGTTCGCCCACTGAACTATGAAGTAGAGTCTCTTTGCCAGTCACGGACTAGTCCGCCGAGACCTCATAGTATTGACTATTGGCGCTCACCCCGCCCATCTAGCACCTCTTGATGATTGATCTGATTCGCTTACCCTCTGTGTACCGGTTGCGAAGGCCAGACACACGCCGGACGTCTCCAATAGCTCCGTAATTTTAAATCGAAACTTCGCACCCCGTGCCCAGAGAATCCTCAGCTCACGAGATAGATAGTCGACGTCAAGATAGCAGAATCGTTAGATATGATGCCGAGCCGGGAATGCGAGGCAAATACTTATTGAGGCAGTGCGTGGATGGCTCAAGGTGAATCATCCCAGTAACTGCTTCAGCGGAGGAATGGATGTGAGTTGGAGAGTGCACCCTGCGAAGAATGCACGCACATAATGTAGGTAACAGCTCCGGAAAACAAGGAAACGCGCGCTCCCGCAATGTGAGGTGTCGGCTGGGACAAATGCGGCTGCGTCTGTCGCTTGTGCTGGATCTGTCTCTTTCACGACCTGCATCGGTATAGGTGTATCATGAATTACCGGATATAAGGGGCTAGTCGACCGCGAGGGGACCCTATCGATATACGCTGGAAAGGAGTAATGCCGGCAGGAGGCCCTGCATTACTTGTTCAAGTGCTCCGGAGAGTTGTTGTGGGGACGAAACACTTCTTCGACAGATTGAGCCCTGGGCTATATGGGGGCTAACGGGAGTGAGAGGGAGGAGCACGATCGGTCGGCCATTATGGGAATGGACTTTTCTGGCACGCTGTTGCTTAAGTTGGGCTCCCTGCAGGGATTGAATCTTTCGAAAGCCGTGCCCCGCGGTAATGGGCACTGCACTCGGAATGAGATGCTTGTCGCTAGAGTGGTACGCGAGTGGTGTGTGATAGACTAACTGGAACCTTATATCTAAGAATATAAAACTGCACCTGCAACCTCTTGTATGTAGTGAATATAGCACGATTTAACTCGAGATGTATGGCCTTAAGGCTTCTCGGCGGTAGGCCGCAAGGAAAGTAGGAGAACACACGCGCGCCTGACTGGTCATCACATGTTTTGCCGCAGGCATGTCACTGCGACTAGTATCTCGCTCGTTCGCTTGTGCACTCACCGCTGTGATGTCATAGGCCATCTCATTTTAGTGCGCAGCAGAAAGCTCTTAGAGGCGACAGCCACAGAATCTCGCACTATCGCTTGCTGCAGCTCCAATAGTAGATATGATTTGCGCTAACTATCGCACCTTCGTAACCTCACATGAGAGCCCTATTGTTCGTTTAATGTCTTGACGAGGTCTGGAGAAGAACCTGCCTTGGCACGGAAGTGGCCGATGATTGCTGAAGACACGTGAGCTAAGGTCCTTCGCGCAGCAGACTGGAACTAAATTCAACATCGTCATTCGCGAGAGCAGGGCGCGTCGTGTTTGCAGAGTGCCCGCGCACATGGGAGACGCGTACCGGAGTCCATGAGATTCTAAGGGGGGCAGTTTCGACGACAAGACCCTGGCTCAAGATCGATTATTTAAAAAAAAGATATTACCTTATCACCAATGATAAGATAGTGCTGTAACCTAACAAGCGTGGTGGGTGCCGTATAGGCGGGTTGAGCACCTATGAAGTACAAGAGAGAGTCACTTGTTCGTCAGTTTGCGCCGTGTTTCCTCTTCCATGTGGTGGCGCTGTAATGTGGGACTGGTCCTTGCGTGGAAGGGACACGCCATGGACAGTGTTTGCACGATGACAATTGTGAGATAATATCGTCTTACTTCCTTGTATTCACTCGTAACTCGTGTGTAGTGAACCCTAGCCGTCCGACAGCTTTGCGGAAGCCTATACCATATATTATAATCCAGCCGACCGTATGTGGTTTTATGATTATATTACATGGGAGTCTTGTCAGATGAAGGACAACAACAATCATAATCAATATGCCATAATTCTTAGGTGCTGAGACTCATACTGAAGCTTCGACGCTGGTTAGCATATCAATGCCGAGTTTAAATACCTCTAAGCATTAATCATCTAATGATCAGCCTCCACGGACAACGTGGGAGCTAAAGTAGGGATTCGACATCAATCGCGAAGGAGGCACGAAGAAAGCGACTGGTGTAAGAGCCTACCACTTCTGTGCGCACCTTTAGCAAGCCCCAGCTTGCCTTGATTCGTCTTTGTTTAAGCCGGCCATCGATTGCCGTTAGGTAGTCCGTCACAGACACACAAGTGTTTTGGAGAGCGTCTTTTGAATATCACTACTAACCCTGCAGGATGCGAACGGCATTTAAGGCGGATTCTTTTTTTGAAACTTCACCCAGTCTCCTCAAATGTCTGGCACACGCGGCTTCCTGACGGAGAGTATTTGACTCTTCTCGGACCTCAAATACACTACATTTTTTGGGATCGAACGCCTGCGTTGGGTCATCCTACTTGGACTTCGTTCCAGTCACTGCATTTTTAATATATGATCGAGGATATTGTACTTATAGCGCGTGCCAGTTCCTCCTGTCAGTTCGAGTGGTACTTAGTGGGAAGTGTTCCCGTGGCAAGGTGATATCTTGACTTCTAACAGCCGTCAGGATGTTGTGTCACTCATCACAGTCATTGTATTGTGACGAAATTAGTCGTATCCGAATATCCTGAGTCTATGGTGTACACGTTCTAGCACAACGCAAAACTTACGAACCTACTACGTGTTATGGACATGCGCAAGTTGTCCATGGACGAGAATAATCACTTCCATGAGCGCCGCATACCACATAATAGACCCTGATGCTAAGGGTTGAGATCACTCTCAGGGTTTCTCTATCTTTCTGCTCCGTGGTCGTCATTAGCCGGCTCAAGGTACGCGACACCTTAGTGCAAATGTAATAGGGAGTCAAATCAACCCTTCTGGCACATGAGATCCTGAATTATTCGACAATGCTTTTTTTTCGAGAGAGTAAGCGTTGAAGTGTATTCGATAGGGGTTATGCCTGCGTAAGGTTTTCGCTTTGGTGTAAAAGACCGTGATTGAAGAGCGTCGGTACGAGGTATAACATCTCATACTGGAGTATGAGATTTGCTACTTTTGGGTTGAATGGAGTCTACTTATATTCCCCATGGTAAGCCCAACACCTGATTGCATAACCGGAACAGGTCGGCTCCAAAAGGGTCTCTCACTATGTGGGAATCGCGAGGTACAAAAGTTTTCCTTCCACATCTGGACTATATAGTAGGGGCTTTGAGATCGCGGGATTATCTTTCCAAGAAAATTCGTTCTCATGAGGTCATTCCCATCCGGACACCACGAGAAGAGGTGTGTCTGAGAAGGAGTGTTGCTCTGATACTTAATTATCGAACACACTCGATGTCTTGCTCAATCAAATGTTAGTGGCTAGTATATGGGTACTCTTATTTAAATTTCTCTAATTGGAAGTAAGGACAAAGTGACGATTTTTGCTACAAGTTAAACAATATTGACATATTGTTCGGTAAGTCAGAGCACAATGACAAGAGATGTTGTTTAGCCAACGCAGTATAAATCCACTGTTGGCTTAACCGCCAAGATTAAATTGTAACCATGGAGTGAAATGAGTGAGTTCGAGGAAGTGGTGGTTGCAATCCATCACTTCAGGAATGCTTCTGAGATCACCGTGACTGATATTATTGCAGCGACGTGTTCGATTCAGATCGTCGTTGGAAGCCTACTTGCACGCTACCAATCCCCACTTGAGACGGAAAAACTACTCAAGCTCATGAACGGCGGTATCACCTGCGGCGTGATCGTCCACGCAGAGAGGCGCCCACTGGCACTGGATGGCACCGCAACCAATACCAAATACACAGTTCGCACATGCAATAGGGTCCATGAAAGACAGGAAAACCTATTGCTATCCCTATTCATTCAAGAACCGGAGCCGCTGACATCGCCAACGGCAAGGTACAGAGAAGCGGACATCCAAAAGCGTACAGCCAAGTCGAGATAAGACACTTTGCTAGCACTTCTGACCGAAGCTAACGCAGCGATCCTTGTCTAATCTCTTGGCCCCTCAATAACAACTTTTCACAAGCCAATTGGGTTGTGCTAAGCATGACAACACACGTGTATGCGGAGGCGCACCGTCATAATGTGCACACCGAGGTTGGAAGTCAATGTCTAAGCGGAATAGACTACTGCCGACGTCTCGCGAGAGAGAGGTCAAAGTACATAACGGTTCAGTGGTTGCACTGTAGGAATACTTTGGAATCTTAACGCTTGTTTCCGCTTTCCTGCCAGAGACCTCATCACAAAAGATCAATAAGTCTCGTCAGAATGGTTCCAGCACGCTACAACACGGATCATACCTCACGATGCGCTGGACTCGTGTGAGTCCACAGGGGAATAGATTTCCGACGGAGATTTGGCCGAAGCTATCAAATGACAAGAATTGAGCCGGCAGAGGCAGCAAGTCTGAAAGCGAGAGGGAACGTCTTAAGATGCAAGGAGATAACATTCCTCAACTGAAGATCGAGTAGGCTCATGTTGTCTGAATAGGAATAGATTCTTGAGCAACACCAAGTTTGTATACCAACAGAACAGTCGTCTGCGGTAGTTCTCACTCTCACGACAGTTTAGGTGCGAGAGTCAGGAGTTACGTGTCCTCTCTGAATAGAAAGTAGCGGCACTGCACTATCACATGAATGAAGAAGTGGGGAAGGTATCTAGTTCAGTGAGGTGGCGTGCTCCGGTAGTCAAAGAAAGCAAATGCGAGCTCGGACTCTTCGGTTATGGGTCGTCCATCTGTGCTATCTAAGGCTGATGGTCCACATATGGAGATAGACGACTATGGAGGTTACATACGAAATCGATTTTGGCACCTGGTTCGGGCCTTCGTAGAAGCAGAGGACAGTAAACCCTATCGTCCTGCTTGAATATTCTCTGATCGAACTCACTGAGTTGAGAGGTTGATGGATTGACCATTAGAGCAAAGACATCAGAGTCCAATGAGAGACTGGTAAGTAGCTCACTATCTCAACCTCTAAACTAACAAATAGAAGGAAACCAAAGCAAAAAAAAAAAGTTGATACATCCAATCCTAACTACCGATATCAAGCAAAGCCAAAGATAAATCAACAAAAGCAAATCGCACAAAATAGAGTGAAAAAATTAAAAACACCAAAAAACAAAAAACACACAAAAAATCAAAAACCAAACAAGAGAAAAATCAAGACAAACGTACATGCTCTATTGCAGATTGCATTCTGGAAGCTCATCATAGACGAGTGCTCCCCGCTTATTCACGACTCCAAACCCTCCGGTTTTAGTCACGCTATTTCAGAAGAGTCCACCGAAGGGGCGCAGACTCAGGAGGTTGCCACCACAAGGTAACCGGAGAAAGGGAAACAGACGGAGTGACATAATACATAAACGTGTTATTTCCAACCAAGGCTATGCCCGCTCCCCACCGCCTCCTAAGCTAGAGTCGCCATCCCGCGACTCAGCGGGACCAAGAGTCTCGTGTCCAAATCTAACTAGATGCTGTTGCAGACTAATCCAGACAATCACCAGCGCCCCAAAAGATCAACGACCGCAAGCGTCCAGGCTTTGTTCGCCAGAATGAAGCGACTCCACGCCGTCAAGTACGGCAAAGCGATCCCTCATACGCCCTGAACCAGACATCAATGACAATGAGTCCGGCGTGCAGTGTTGTCTTCGGCATTGCAAGGCGGGTTCCTCATCCGAATACACCACAGGAGAGTTTGAATACAAGGATAGTGTTCGACCCTGCAAAATAAGTTCCACATACCACCATAGAGAGAATAATATTTCCACAAATCCAATTTGCCGACACATTTTGGCAGCATGACATCATGCCATGGCCCGGTAATTATTCGAACCGTTTTTCCTTAACCAGCCCCGCACATAATGCGAGGCGGTTTCTTGACACGTCTTGTAAAAGCAGAGATCGTGTACCCCTTATTACGGGATTCTCATCAATACGGATGTGGGTAACCCAACCGTGCCTAGGACTCCTAGATTTTAGGCAAGTCCCAAACGTCCACGAGGAGGACGCTTGATATACACCCTCTTTATAAAAGGGACAAGGCTTTTACTTTTTTCCTCCCGTGCTCAATCGAATCCTTCCCTTCCCATGAGTTCTAACACCCAAAGCCCAGGTCAGGTGCATCAGACTTTCAATCATGTCCAGATCCAGCCTTCAAGGCCGGTGGATGCCTTCCTCCGTCACGGAGGAGGATATCAAGAAGTTGAGGGAGGCCAGATACCTGACCGCTGAAATTCCGCATAGGCTGCCTTCCTGAGGGCAGGTCATCCCTACTCCCGAACCCAACGAGAGTGTTGTGTTCGTCTCCCACTTCCTCTGAGGGCTAGGCCTCGCTCTGGATCCCTTTGTTAGGGGTCTTATGTTCTATTATGCGCTGGATTTTCACGATTTGGCCCGGACTCCCTTCTTCACATCTCGTCATTTATTGTCGTCTATGAGGCCTTCCTCCGCATTACTCCTCACTTCGGCTTGTGGCTCAAGACCTTCGATGTGAAACCAATTCGATGTGAAGCAAACTGAGACGAGAGGTGTTTAATAAGCAAAATTGCTAATGCTCCATGGCCAAAGGGTTCCTTTCCAGAGGTGCCGGATTGTGGCAATGGGAGTGGTTTTATGTCACAGCTCCCCGAAGTGCCAAGTGGGTAGCTGCCCCACCTTTCGCTCGGGCCCTCCACCACAACTGATGTCATGGATCAGCAGGGGACTGAGCTGGGGTCCACCAAGGACGTGCCCATACTGCAAAGCCGCATCCAAGATCTCTTCGAGGGAGATTTCAGTCTGGTGATGGTGATGCAAGTCATGCTGGTTCGTCGAGTCCAGCCTTGCAAACGCCAGCCCCTCCGCATGTGGGAATTCAACCCGGAAGGACTGCGCATTATTCAGAATTTTCTCGGCCTGACGAACGAGGAGATGTACAAATCGTTCTTCGGACCTCAAATAGAGTGTTCGGACACTACCGAGGATGTGGGCCTGAGCAGCAACCGCACCACGGCCCAAGTAAGTAATCCTATAGCCGAACACACTGTTCTTTTTATTTATCATGACATCATTCTGATGGATCGCTCTTTGACCAGGACTGGATAACAAAGGCGAAGATGATCCGGTGTTTGGCCCCCTTTCCTGAAGGCTTGGACAATCCGGTGCTGGAAAAGATGTTCGAGCCAGCACCTTGCCTGTCGCCCTCAAAGGAAGATGACGGGGGGAATAAAGAGGGCAAAAGCGGGCCTCCACCGCTACCTATTCCAACCGAGGGAATGAGCGCCTCCGTGAGGAAGGATAACCCAGGGGAAGAATCTGACATTCTCTCGCCCCGGGGAAGGAAGAGGACTATCTCTGAAGATGCGGAAACCAAGGTTTCCAAACGGGAGAATAAATCTCCACCAGAGGGTCCTACCTCGGAGGGTGCTCTTGCCGCACAATGCCCGCACAGGGATCAGCCCTTTAACGAGCTATAAGTAATCAAAAAGTACTTAATAGTGAAGATATCCTACCTTACTTCTGAGGAAAATAACCGAAGCATTTATGTTGTAGTTCGGATCTTAGCCCTTCTCAGCAGAGCACGTCTTCAGGGGATCTTCTTTCGGAGATGACGGAGAGCGAAACGCCTCCCCCGGACTCCCCAGCTCAAGAAGCGGGTGACCTTGAAGTGTCGTCGCGGAGGGTTTCTCCTGATCCGGCAAGGCCAGAATGTAATCCTGTGGCCACCCGAAGTCCCCAATATCCGGCTCTTGAAGAGAGCAATCAAAAGAGTCCGGCACCATCTGGTATGCGGTCGGACGTATTGAAGGATCTGCTAGAGCGAGCGACTATCTCAGAAGAACATCGTACGTTGATGGGTATGGTGATTGAAAGGATTTCGTCCGCCGAAAGCGGGTTTCATGAAGCCTTTATGAGTCTACTGACGGGTTTTGAGTTACGTGAAATGATATACATTTTTGACAGTACCACACATGTTTAGGTGTGCCCCGTGTGGGTAGTAGCCCCTGAGACTCCGGTTGTCATCGAGAATGGCGGCAAATAGAGGATCGTAGTCCCAGGTACTAACCAGACCACCTTTATGTGCAGGTGGTTGAAGCTCCGGTGGCTAGCCGGACTGACAAGTTTGCGAGACTAAAGCGGCAACTAGATGCGGCAGATGCCGACATTGTGCTTGTCAACAAGCGGCTTGACGAGGCACAGGGTGTGTGATTTTTCTGGTGATCGTCACATAATAAGAGTAGCATGATGCCAGTATCTTTAATATGTCGTGACTGCAGATGGAGCTGCCACCGTGGAGACCCTTCGGGCGGAGCTTGCCCGAGCCAAGGAGCAAGCAAGGAGTAGTAATGTGGCCGCTTTAAAGGGCGCCGAAGAGTTAAGAGCCGAAAAGGCTGCGCATTGCGAGAGCGAGGAGAAAATGCACAAGATGGCTGTAAAGTTAAAAGACACTGCCAACCGTTGCCAGCTTCTTGAAGGGGAAAACCGGGCGAAGGAGAAGGACCTGGAAAAGGCCACGACGGCGACCAAAGACACCGGCTCTGCGATGAGAGCGAAGAAGGAGGAGCTGCGTCAAGCTGGGGATATCGCGGCTGGGAAACCCTTCCTGCCGCGGAGGAAGTTTGGAGATCGTTAGTATGCCCCTCTGGACCAACTGTGGAGTTCGGCAGACGCATATCTGGACTTGGCGGCGAGTGCTGGTGATGCGGCCGAATACTTTCAAGACCAAACAGATCGTGAAGTGGACAAGCTATTCTGGTCACAATTTAATGTTCCAAATCGTCCACTTCCATTGACTGATCGGCTTGCCGAATGGGCCGAGCTGAATAGATTGTCCGGACTCGCCATGAGGTCTGTTCTGGATCATCTGTGGCCGGAAAGGCCAAAGCCGAACAACTATTTTAGTTTGGTGTAGCAGTTCCTTGGTGCGGTGCCCGCATTGATGCGATGAAGAGGTCGGCGTGCATAGAAGGCTCGCGGATGGCCCTTGCCCGTGTCAAAACATACTGGGCGGAGATGGATGCCACCACTCTCGCGGTGCAGGGTTTGGCCATAGGCCGAGTGGCTGTCGAGCACTATTTTGAAGAAGTTCTTGAAGGCGCTCGTTTGATAGAGGCCCAGTGCTTGAAGAATATTATGTTTGAATGACATGTATTCCCATGTAAAAACAATGTTTAATTAAGTTTATAAAGGCTGTATTTATACTTTTGCCCAAAAGTATTATGATGCCTCATGCGTGGTTGTTTATGTATATATGTATATTACCTGAAAGATTGCAGTCGTCGGCATCAGCCCCCATGCATATAATGCGGGAGTGTTCGCGGAAGACGCATGTTCACACTTGACCCAACGTCTTGGTCCATTAAGGAGGTGATAGCGCAGCGAACTAGGCAACCGGACTATAATGCTTTAACACTTTCACTTAGCCAGAGGAGTTTGACAGTGGGGCTACTATATAACCCTTGGTGGCTTCGCACTCATCCAAATTTGGGGGTCGTACATTCTTGTCCGGGAAACGGCCCTTCGTTAAGGCGGAGGAATCCCGAAGATTCCGATAGGTCATCTAGTGGTTGACCAGTCTCACGCTATATCATGACAGTCAGTTTTCGGCTTTCTCTACTGAGGTGCTTGTCTGGATGAACCAGGGCACAATCGCAGTAGTTCTCCTGGTGCCGCCTTAGCTGATAGAGCGGAACATAAGGCAGCAAAACACAGGAGCCGGGCAAACCCAACATTTGACCAAAGACATGATTCGGAGCTGATGCATATAAGGCCAAACTCGCGACGCCGAACACTCCCTAAGGTATTCGGTCTTTATGGTGTAAACCGGGCCTAAACAGTGCCCTTTGTAATAAGCCCCTGGTGTCCAGGTACATGCAATATTCTGACGTGGCCACGTGCCAATACGTCAGCATCCTTCTCAATTGTACTGAGAATCTGAGGGATGTGTATCAACAAGAGACAGTAAAAAAAGGTTTACACAGGGTCCTAATCTAGAAAGAATCCTTCGAACGGGTCCCTGCTGCATGTCTGCGCCTGTGTCTCCGTTGTGCCGTATTCTGGACGGGTGTAGCACGATGGTCATCTCAAAAAGAGAGGAACTTAATTGAAAAGTTGTCGTGCAAAAGGTAGGTTATACTAAATAAACAATATATAGTTCAAAAGGAGTAAGGTTGAGCCTGATTGCCACTTGTGTGCGCGTGTTGAGCCCCTTGTATTGCAATAGGGGTATAACCATCAAACTTGTATCAATTAGCTGTACCAGACTCGTCCAGCCGTGTCCGTGGTCTT
>NC_053026.1:363542078-363621259 GCF_003073215.2 Triticum urartu | reverse complement strand
TTGTATCTGGTTGATGTAATGCTTTATTCTTGTAATTGTGTGAAGTGGCGATTGTAAGCCAACTATGTATCTCTTTCCCTTTATGTATTACATGGGTTGTTTGCGAAGATTACCTCAGTTGTGACATTGCTTCAATGTGGTTATGCCTCTAAGTCGTGCTTCGACACGTGGGAGATATAGCCGCATCGAGGGCGTTACAAGTTGGTAATCAGAGCCTTCCCCGACCTTAGGAGCCCCCACTGCTTGATCGAATTAGCTGACGAGTTGAGTCTAGAAAAATGTTTTGAGTCATTTAGGAATTATATATCGGAGAGTTTAGGAATTCTTTTTACTCCCCAGTCCCTTCATGGCTCTGGTAAGGCATCCTGACGTAGAGTTTTGACTCTTCTCTTCTCAAATTTCACGATTTTTTTAGGATCACGCGGGTATCTTGGAATCGTTCCGATCGATTTGTGACGAGAACATTGTTCTTGGTGCCTCCTGTCATTTAGGGGTTGTGGCAGTGTCCCAGGGAGTTGAGCTCCAAGGTGTTGTCGTCACAATTTTATCATTGCAGTTCTAGAATACCTGAGTTTAGTTTCGCTGACATCAAAAATCTCTTTTATGCAGTTGTTGGTGAGATAACCTCGACGCCACCCAGTACTGGGGCGGGAGTTCGGGAGTATTGCCATAACTCGTATAACGGATGCTTTTTGAAGGTTGAGGTAAATGATTTCTGAAGATTTCTTGGTTATGTGTTGAAGGATGGATACAGCTGGTTGTAGGATTTGCTAGCTTGGGTGAGATTTTATGCTTCCCCTGTATCCCCAACACCTGATTGCATAACTGGAAAATTTCGGGAGTTTATAAATGGGAATTCAAGTAGCTCTTAGGATATCTTTCCGACAGATGTATGATATGAAATTGGGGTTCGACGTCTAGTGGTCTGCCTATCCACGGTTGGTTTTACAGTGGTCTCGTTGTGTCCTAAAGAGTCCTTGGCTATGACGACTCGGGGACGCTTCGTATGTCATGTGCACTGCCTTGTACATGATGGTGTTGTATGATCGAGCCCGTGTAGGCCCCACCACGAAAACTTCGGACGAAATCTCTATCATATGTTTGTTCCGGCTTATTCTGCAAGCCAATCTTTTGTTTTGCTTTGAGTTGTGGTATTCGAGTTGCTTCGAAGTCAAATGTTGATTCCATACTTTTTCCTAAGTGGTGTTCTCATACCCCGATGTGAACACTAACCCTTCTCGATCATCGAGTTGTCATGCCAATCCTTTTTAACCGGTGTGCTTCTCTTCAAGTGGATCCGATCATTGCAACATCTGCAAGATTCAATCCCAGTTCTTCTCAACGGTGTCTGTTTCATCCGTCTCCAAGTTGCCTTTGTTTTTTCCACCCTCCCTCCCTTGTTTCCTTCAAGGACTCAGAATTCTTAATCACTTATCTTGTTATTGATGTGAAGTCTCTCCATTCTTTTCCTTCATGTTCTTACCCGGTGATTCTCATGAAGATACTAACGGAGCCTCAAGTTCATCATTATTTGCTCTTTTTCTTCTCCGGTGGATTCAATTCAAGCTTTGGCGATCATATCTTTTTCTTGTTTCAATGCTTTTCTTATGTCGGTGCACCTCATATTCATTCACTTCTCACTATTTAATTGTTCCGAAGTGCTGGAGATATCTCGAAGATTCGTGCTTCCACTCTACATTCGTTCAAGCTCTTCCGAGGATGTTATCTCATTCAAGTCATTTAATTCAACCGGTGCATTCTCCTTTTCAAGTAATCTTTTCAACGGTGTTTCTTTTGAGTGGGCCCTAACCCACAGGTCTTTTCCCAGGATCTTACCTGACTCTTCTTATTTTCCTGGAGCGATTATCAAATCATTTTAAGTTTGATGTGAGAATGAATTGTCATCAGTCATATGTCTTTCTCCAAGATCTTTCACATTCTTTCATCGTTGGTTCAACCTTTCTAATTTTCATTCCGGAGTACCTCAACATTCATGGTGGTGTTTCTCGTCGTCATTCTCGGATTTTGAAGACCGAAGAAGAGTTCCTCTGAAATGCTTATCCGTTCTCTTGAGGATTCATTATTCTAGCTTGTCACCATCCTCTCATAATTATTTTTCGGTTGTGAGAATTCTTTTCACCCTTCCGGAGCAATTCAAGATTCTGTTCAGTTTGATCATCCGGAGCCCATCACCTCAGGAGTACTCATTCTCAGCTTTCAGCTCTCATTCTCCAAATCATACCGGTGCTTAAATTAAGGATTCTCTAATCAGCTCGTAATCTCGTCGTTCTCATGGATCTAAATTCTCTCAAGCATCTTCGTGTATTTGCTAATCCTTCCCGGTGTTCTTCATGTTTTATTCGTTCTTTTTCAGTTCTTACGGTGGTTCGTTCAAGAGTCTTCTTCCTTCGTGTATCATATCTATGCATTCGTGCTTTTCAAATTCTACCGGTGGATCGTTGAAGACTTTCTCAAGTTTGTGCCATATCTCTCTAAAACCTTCCAACGGGAATAAGTTGTTTGCAATCCATTGCTTGTCATCAACTTAAATTGATGAAGGATACGCATAACATAATTCTTATTATTGTTTCATTCTAGTGATCTAATTTCCTGCTTTCCGGCGTGGTTAATCATATCATTCTCGGTTTGAGATGCTTTATCTTTCTTTTCCGGAGTTCCAAGCTCTCGCATTTATATCATCACGGAGATACACCTAAAGCATTACAAGGTTTCACCTTGTGTTTTCTACTTCCCTTTTCTTCTCGTTATCCTTTTCTTACCGGAGTTCTTCACGGAGGTTCTACATGATGGTTCATCTATGATTTAATTCATTCTTGAAGTGTTCATTGAGATTCTTTTCTAAGGAGCTCAAGCATTCTTCATCCTGCAATCCGGAGTGCACTCTTCCTTCCGTATCATTGGAGGTGGTATTATGTCATTCTTGATATTTTGAGTCATGTTTCATGATTCACATGTTGTTAGCAATGAGATATATTAAATCCATCACCCTCTTTGTTGAAGTTATCTTGTGTCTGGTTTATGGTGTTCATAAATGACCCAAGTTCTTCTTTTATCCTTCTGGCGAAATAAGTTTCTTGTCTCCCTGTTCATATCAATCCAATCTTGTTTCCATTTATGGCAGGTTTTCACCTCAAGTTCTTGAGATGTTTTCCATAAGCCCTCAAAAAGCATGTTCTTTCGTTGTTGATTTCCCAACAACTCTGTTAAATCCTTCTTTCTAAGGATGATCTCTCAAATTCATTTGAGGTAGAACATGTTGTTTTCTTCTCTGTTCTTTTCATTGCATTCTTTCTTTTGTTCCGGAGCCATTGTGATGTTGCTCTTTTCTCTCATCATCTTGGATCGTGTTCTTTTCGTGCTTATCCATTTAACCGGAGTGTGTGCCCGTTGCTCAAGTTCTTTCATTTTATCAAGCCTTGCATATCTTTCTAACCAGAGTGTTGTCCGAATTTGTTCTTCCTTATTACTCTTCCCTACCGGAGTGCTTTCAACTTTGTTCTTCCTTGTTTCTCTTTCCTAACGGAGTGCTTTCAACTTCGTTCAGCTCCGTTGTATTCTCTTCCCGAAATGGCTTAACCTTTTCAAGGTTCTTTGGTTTCACTCGTTTGTCAAAGAAGCAACTTAGTTTTACCTCTTCTCTTTCTCTTCCGTTTTTTCCCTCCGGTGCCGTTCTAGATCTCGGGACGAGATCCTCTTGTAGTGGTGGAGTGTTGTGACGCCCCGAGACTGTTGCGCCAAGTGTCTTCCAGTTATTCGTTGTTGTTTTCTTGTCATTTGCTTGCGTGTTGCATCTTGCCATGATTGTCCTAATAAATTGTTGCATCATCATGCTTGTGTTATCTTTTATTCTCACCTTGTGCTTTCCATCTTCATGCATATGATTGCTTGCTTGCTTGTGATGTTTGTTTTATTATTATTATTATTATTGTTATTATTTTGCATCATGCATTCATCTCCATATGATTGTTGTGCTTGTTTTCTTTTACTTGTTCATGTGCATTACAACTCCTTCTTCTTGTCCTTGATCCTTTCTCTTTTACTTTTTGCTCAACTTCAATGTGGATTCACCCAAGTTTCTATCCCATCCAAACTTCTCCATTCTTCTTTATTCCATTTATTTTTCTTGTGGCATTTTCCCTATTCGGAAAAATGTACAAACCTATCCCTATAAATCCTAAATGATGCCTACACCCTCTCTGCCAAATTTCAGATCCTTTGGAATTGTTTTGGTTGGGTTAAAAAATGGCTCAAGTTTGAATTTAATTCAAACTTGAATTATTTTTATATCCTTAAAAATGTCCAAACCATTTTATTCAAACTGTGCAAAAATCCAAGATCTTATATATATTTCTTTATCAGCCTACTTCCTTCCTCGTCTCCCTGTGCATTTCTTCTCCTGTTATTTCTGTCTAAAGGATTAAGGAAAAGACATGAGGAGAGAAAGGAAGAGCAGCCCAGTAGAGCCGGCCCAGTAGCAGATCCCGCAGCCCAACGAAGCCACTTACCTGTTCGCTTTCAGCCCACCAGCACCAGTGCCCTGTTCATCTTCTTCTCTCGTGTACGGCAGCGCATCCAGGACATCCACGTCGGCAGCCGGCTTGATTTGACGACCGGGACAGCCTCCCTACCTCCTATAAATCTTTCCCCGGTACCCTAGGGTCTCTTCTCTTTCCATTCCCCCCCTCCTCCTCGTCTAGCCACCGCAAGGTAAGCCACTCCACGCCATAGCCGTCGCAAACGTCATGCCCGAGCTCCACTCCGGCGCGATCAAGCTCGACGCCGTCGTCTTCTTCCTCAGGGAGCGACGCCCGCGTCTCCCTCTTCTTCCTCGACCTCGCAAGCGTCCATTCGAGCCCGGATCGAGCTCCTCCTCGACGTCTTCTTCCCCTGCTTCATGGACCCGAGCACCCTCGCCACGATCAGGGCGCCTTCCCGCCGTCCATGGCCACTTGATCATGAACGACTCTAGCAGCACCCCCAAGGTGACGCTCTGCTCCTCCTCATGCCTTTCTCCCATCATTCGTTTTCCCTAGGTGTCATCCACACGAGCAAAACTCCACTCCCGACGTACCATAGCCGTTTTGAACCAAGCCGAACATATGCTTCTGCGTCCTCTGCACACAGGCCGCCCCATTGCTGCACCTTCGCTGCCACACCTCCGCGCACGTCTGCGTCGCCTCGCCTCGCGCACCTGCCGCCGCTCTCTTACTGCATCCACAGCACGCGCACGACTCCCGCACACCTCTATTCCGGGCGGTAGCCATGGCCAAACCAGGCTCGGCCTGGCGCAAGCTCCTGTACTCGCGCACGCCCACGCTCGCAGCACACGCCATCTCTCGCTCGCGAGCCCAGTTGCCCTCCTTCACCCGCCGTTGTAGCTCCCGCCTCGCCTGATTGTGCGCCGCAGCCGAGACGAGTCCCAGCTCGAAGCTCGAGCTCCGGCGTCCTTCCTCCGCTCCCTTCATGAACACGCGCACCCTCGCCTATTTCCCACCCCCGCCATTGGCCTGTGGTCGCGAAGGTCGCTGTCTTGCTCGCCGGCGTCGTCACCGAGTTCCTCTGTTACCCAGGAAGAAGAAGGCCTGGTCTCTGATTTTGTTCATGTAGAGCGACGCCCTTGTCTTGCACAACATGCAGCAGCAGCGCAGTGGTAAACACACTTCTCCTCTATCCATTGCACAGTGCGTTGAATCCGGCCCGTGCATATTTTTTTCAGTATGTGCATTTTACCATTTCCCAGTGCATTCTTATTTACAGTAATGCCATCAGTTTAAAATGCTCATAACTAAATATCCATGCATCCAAATGAAACATGTCATATATGCATCTCGCTCAGTTTTTCATGTTCTTTAACAATATGCAACTTTTATCCCTGTTAAAAACTGATTAAAATTGTTGTTTGCATTGTTTTGCACAAATGACATGTTAAAATAGTTTATTTCATAACCTAATAACCGTAGCTCGGTTTTAAATAATTTTTATATATAAATGGGGTAGAAAAATGCCTAGTTTAACATAGTGTACTCAGTTTGCATGTTTAATAACTCTAAAATATGGTTTAGGGCAGAACAGTACCAAACCTAATATATCCATATGGGGATTTACTAGAATTGTTGTTCATTGCTTCCGGCCTCATTTAAACTTGCCTAGATTAGATAGTTTCATCATGCTTCCCCTCTTGCCATGTTTAACAATATTTAATATTGTTGGGTTGGTGTTCCGTCAATATGCATCCCGATGCATATTGGGCTCCATTTAACTTGTAGTTTTGTTTGTGCACTTTGCCATGCCACGCTTCATTAAACCGGACATGCATCATACTTGATTGTGCATCATGCCATGCTTATGTGATGGTTGTTTACTATGTTGTTTGCTTCTTTCCGGTGTTGCTTCTTCGGGTTAGTTCTGCTAACGTTGCGTTTGTGAGGATTCGTTCGACTACGTCCGTTTGTCTTATTCATGGACTCGTTCTTCTTCCTTGCGGGATCTCAGTCAAGATGACCATACCCTCGAAATCACTTCTATCTTTGCTTGCTAGTTGCTCGCTCTTTTGTTATGCCTATGCTGCGATACCTACCACTTGCTTATCATGCCTCCCATATTGTTGAACCAAGCCTCTAACCCACCTTGTCCTAGCAAACCGTTGTTTGGCTATGTTACCGCTTTGCTCAGCCCCTCTTATAGCGTTGTTAGTTGCAGGTGAAGATTGAAGTTTGTTCCTTGTTGGAACATGGAGATGTTGTTCTTGTTGGAACATGTTTACTTGTTGGGATATCACATTATATCTTATTTAATTAATGCATCTATATACTTGGTAAAGGGTGGAAGGCTCGGCCTTATGCCTGGTGTTTTGTTCCACTCTTGCCGCCCTAGTTTCCGTCATATCGGTGTTATGTTCCCGGATTTTGCGTTCCTTACGCGGTTGGGCTATTATGGGAACCCCTTGACAGTTTGCCTTGAGTAAAACTCCTCCAGCAATATCCTACATTGGTTTTACCATTCGCCACCTAGCCTTTTCTTTTCCCTTGGGAGTCGCGCTCCTGAGGGTCATCCTTATTTTACCCCCCCCCCCGGGCCAGTGCTCCTCTGAGTGTTGGTCTAAACTAGAGTCATGTGCAGCGCCCCCTTGGGGAAACTCGAGGTTTGGTTTAGTTGTATGGAGAGCTCATCTGAGTGTTCCTTGAGAACGAGATATGTGCAGCTCCTATCGGGATTTGTCGGCACATTCGGGCGGTGTTGCTGGTTTAGTTTTACCATTGTCAAAATGTCTTGTAGAACTGGGATGCTGAGTTTGATCGGAATGTCTCGGGAGAAGGTTTATCCTTCGTTGACAGTGAGAGCTTGTGATGGGCTAAGTTGGGACACCCCTGTAGGGATTTGAACTTTCGAAAGTCGTGCCCGCGGTTATGGGCAGATGGGAATGTCCGGTTGTAGAAAACCTGAAGTTGATCTTAATTAAAATACATCAACCGCGTGTGTAACCGTGATGGTCTCTTTCCGGCGGAGTCCGGGAAGTGAACACGGTGTTGGAGTTATGTTTGACGTAGGTTGTTCTAGGATCACTTCTTGGTCATACTTTTATCGACCGTGCTTTGCCTTCTCTTCTCGCTCTCATTTGCGTATGTTAGCCACCATATATGCTAGTCGCTTGCTGCAGCTCCACCTCATACCTTTTACCCTTCCTATAAGCTTAAATAGTCTTGATCGCGAGGGTGTGAGATTGCTGAGTCCCCGTGATTCACAGATACTTCCAAAACCAGCTTGCAGGTGCCGTTGAATCGAGCAGGTGACGCAACCAAGTTCAAGGAGGAGCTTGATGAAGATCTTGTCCTTTGTGTTGTTCGTTCTAGTTGATCAGTAGTGGAGCCCAGTTGGGGTCGATCGGGGATTTGTGTAGCATTTGGGTAGTCTTCTTTTATTTTGGTTCTGTAGTCGGACCTTGTTTGTATCTGGTTGATGTAATGCTTTATTCTTGTAATTGTGTGAAGTGGCGATTGTAAGCCAACTATGTATGTCTTTCCCTGTATGTATTACATGGGTTGTTTGCGAAGATTACCTCACTTGTGACATTGCTTTCAATGCGGTTATGTCTCTAAGTCGTGCTTCGACACGTGGGAGATATAGCCGCATCGAGGGCGTTACAGCCTTCCACCCTTTACCAAGTATATAGATGCATTAAAGTAAATAAGAGATAATAATGATATCCCAAAAAATCCATGTTCCAACATGGAACAAACTTCATATTCACCTGCAACTAGCAACGCTATAAGAGGGGCTGAGCAAAAGCGGAAACACAGCCAAACAACGGTTTGCTAGGAAAGGTGGGTTAGAGGCTGGACATGTCAATATGGGAGGCACGATATAGCAAGTGGTAGGTAGCGTGGCATAGCAATAGAGCGAACAACTAGCAAGCAAAGATAGAAGTGATTCCGAGGGTATGGTCATCTTGCCTGCAAAGTTCTCAGAGTTGACAAAAGCTTGATCCTCATTAGCGTACTCAACAGGTTCCTCGGTCACGTACTCGTCTCCTGGCTCTACCCAAAGAAAGAACACAAGCAAAGGACCAACAATCAATCACGGTGCAATGCGCAAGCAACATGATGCAAAACATGGCATGATATGCGAGATGTGATATGCAATGCATATGCGTGCTTCGGAAGGGAAAGATTGAACCAGGCCTCAACTTGGCAAACCAAGTGTGCCGCTGGAAAGATGAGATGATTTCGGTCGAAATCGATATAAAGATCACCGGAATCGGATGCACTGTTTGCAAATGGCAAGCAAAACAAGAATGGCACAATTCTGCGATTAACAGCACGATGCCAACTAGAATGCAACAAGAAACTAAGCTACTGCACTCCACCATATTCACAAAGCATATGGAAGCGATCTACTCAAGATGCTTGACAAAAGATGAACACTGAGCTACGGCTAAAACACACAAGAACAGGTTCAAACAAGCATGGCAAAAGTGCAAAAGATAACAGCATCACAGACTTAGTGAAAATACTAACATGCCAGGAATAACATCAGGAAGCAATGTTTAGAGCAAAGTAACAACATGCTACAGGAACAGATCATAGAAAACAAAGGCATGGCATGAATCGACTAAAAGCATAGAACAAAAGTCCCTTACTGAACATGAGCCAAAAGGGCACAGAAAATATGATGGCACCCATGTAAACATAGAAAGTTTTGTTAACAGATTCAGACTTAGCAGAAAACAGAGCATGGCATAAACAGAATTATGAGGGCATCTTTGCGAGCTCAAATCACTCATCACAAAGCCTTGCATGACAAGATAAGCATACTACAAGCAAGAAGACATGCTCATGAAGCTAACCATGGAAAGAGCAAGTTCATAGCATGCATGAATCACTAACAACAACCATGGCAAAATTGATTAACATGTAAACAATCTGCTAGGAACATTTTATAGCACAAGTAGAGCAAGATTAAGACATGCTAGAGCACTCCATAATTTCAAACATGGGCATGGATGGATAGAGCACAACCATATGTCCAAATCATCCTTACTGAAGCAACTCAAAACAAGCATGGATCTCACTGTAGCATCATGTTTACATGGCATAAAAATAATAGCAGGGGAATGACTTAGTAAAATCCTAAGTCCCTGAAATCAGCAATATCACGAAGGCTACTTTGCATGCTTGTGCTAGTCACCACATTGATCCCAAAAAAACATGGCAATCACCTCTGTAAAGATGACATGGCATAGATCAAAACACATGTAGAGCTCATTGTCAGGACCGTTTTTTCGGGATATTAATTTCCCAAAAAATGGCCCTTGTGCTCACCAGCCCCAGGATTACTGTTAGCTGATGAGACACCAACTTGATACAGAAATTCCAAGCAAGGTACATAATATGTAGTACAATACCATTCTGGCCTATGAGTACAACAAATGGTTTCTAGTGGTTGATGGCGGAAGCGGTTTTGCGGATCATCGGCGTCTATGGGACTCCATTTCCCACAGGAACAGCTGACCTGGATAACTCCTATCTTCGCGATGCTGCTATCACCATTGCGTAGGTTCCGGGGTTGTCATCGCAACATTCCTCTCCACGCAAGAAATCTGGCCAAGACAATAGCCAGGAACAAGCCAGTGAGTACTTTGAATGTACTCGCAAACATTATGAACACAGGTATAATATAACAAATGATAATCATGCTCTGAATTATGCCATGATCACTATGTCAGACACGAAATAAAATTTCTGATGCACGCAAACAAATTATTCATATAGAACATGAATTAAGCAACCCGAGAATAGAAGTGAAATGCACTGATCGGGTGTCTGAAGCGACGCCTCGGAAGGATAATAGTATAAAGCATGCCACAGTCGGGCGTCTGAGCGACACCGCATAAAGGGCTTATATATAAAAGATACAATAAGCATGCCACAGTCGGGCGTCTGGGCGACACCACAAAAGGGCTTATAAGTAATTGAAATAACAAGCATGCCACAGTCGGGCGTTTGAGCGACACCACATAAAGGGCTTATAAGCAATTGAAATAACAAACATGCCACAGTCGGGCGTCTGAGCGACACCACATAAAGGGCTTATATAAGAATAATCACAGTGAGTATCCAGCAGGTAGAACCGTCCCAGGGATACTCATTAATATAAATGATACAAATGGTTAGTCCACAATAATAGTAATCATAACCATCATATGTCACAGGTCATAATCAATGTTCTTGGCTTAGTAGTTTCTCCTCTGGAGACTGACACTAAGACCGACACTTGACCCATCCCAGACTGTAGTCCTTACCCGTGGACACGGCTATTCGAATAGATATAATCTCTGCAGAGGGTGTACTCTTTACCCACGAGTAACGGATTCCTTTAGTCCATCGGGACTAATTCCGTCTACGGTCTTTTAATTGAAAACACACTTGGCCGCACACACCATCCTAACTTACCGGTGTCAGGAATCACCCACGACACCTGTTAAGCAAAACTCTAAGTGGGGAGGCTACAACCTCGATTAGCATGGGATCACAAAATTTATACCGCGCGGAAACTAGGGGGAGCTACCCCTTCGGCTCCAACCGAAAACACCCATGCCCCTGGACCAGGTGGCATGCTTACCGGAGGCCTCCGGTATCTTCCACCATGGCCTCTCTGTACGGTGTGTGCTAGGAAAGGGGTTGACAACTTACTGAACCGTACCCTACCTGTGGCAGGGACAAGTGGTAGTACGAAACAAGTATGGGGGTTGCCGGAACAAGACTCGATCTACGGTCGACTCAGGAGGTTTAAGTATTTCCTGCATGGTTAGCATAACAAATATGTTTCAACCAACAGACAAAATCACGACTCATCATGCCTCACTATGCCATACCGGACACAACCGTCTTAACGAAGACCGGAGACAAGCTCGTGTCTACCCAAGACAGAGGCTCTCCCGGCTTCCTCCCGGTAGGCATGAAAGGTATACGAGGGTGTCTACTATCCCAATATATCGAATGCCAATAGCACGGAATCATCAATATGCACTTATGAGTATGATCATATCATCACATCAAATAACGGAAACTTCGTGTCAAGGTGGTGTTGCGATCGTATCAAACAACACACAACAATATTATGCCAGGGTTCAGAATGCTTGCCTTCAAGTTGCGGAGAGGCAGGGTGCATTCCAAAACTTTTTGAAAATTTAAATTAACACATACTTTCAAAACAGTACAAAAAAGTTGTTTGGAAAATTTTCAAATAAATATGAAAATAAACTAGACAATATTTGGGAAACAACAGAAAAAGAATCAAGTCATTTGGACTTATATTTAAAAAGTTATAGCCAGTCAAAGTTTAGTCAATATTCTGTTTTTAATAAAAACAAGAAAAACAAAACGTTTCGGGGAGAATACGCTTTCGAGGCAGAGGAGACGTACTTTGGGTTTTTACGCTTCCACTAAAACCAGCGTGGGCCGGCTTGGGTCACTGACAATGGGTCCCTTGGGCCCACTGGTCAGGTTTGACCAGTCGCCCGCGCTCTTCTTCCTCCTCTGTCCGAGCGGGGCGGGGCTTCGGTGATCGCCGCGGACGAACGACGGCTCCCCATGGGGATCCAAGGGCAGGGATGGATCCGCCAGACCAGGGCGGTCCTCCCGGTGGTTGAAATGCTGGCGGGGACGGAGGGAGTCGCCGGTGGCGAGCTCCGCGGCGGAGGTGGCTTCAGGTGGATTTGGGGGTCTGAGCTACGGTGGTTCTTGACCGCGTTTGAGAGGCTAGGCAGCTCCGCATGGTCGAGAGGAGTCGGGTGGTGGTGCTGGAAAGGTGGGAGAGGATCTGCTCGCGACGAACGGTGCTGGAAAGTGGCGGTGGCCGAACTGGCCGGAGACGAGCAAGACGGCTTCCCCCCGACGATTGTTTGCTGTGGGGTCTCTAGGGGAAGGGACTAAGGCTGCCTGAGTGATTGGATGAGCTCGGGGGGCCCTACTTATAGCGCAGCTAGGTCGGCTCCGCGGCGGCCAGAGATAAGATCGGCGAACCGCCATTCTGTTGCAACAGGGCGACGTGGATGTGGTTGGGGCTGGTCGGCGCATCCCGACGAGCTCTCCACTGCTCAAGGGGGCGAGCTGGAGCGCGTGTATGGCTCGGGCGGCGCCACCCATGGCGGAGGCCCACTGTGGCCGTCCGCTAGCTGCCACGGCCGACCTGACTGCGGCGCTGCGGGTCTCCAGGGCGGCTCTGCGGCGAGGGAGGGGTTGGGGCGCGACGGCCGGGAGAAGGGAGGGGCCAGAACGGGCGTGGGTAGGCGGCAGCGGGACGCGACGACTCGTGCGCACACATGTGCAAAACGCGCGCTCTGGCCGCGCCCAAAGCGTGCACGCCAACTGTTCGGCAAAATACCAAGGCATGCTAGGAGGCTTGGGTGAGGTTGGCAATTAGCAGGTCTAGGTTAGAGGCATCTAGGAGTTTAGTGGACAAGGCTGCTGGGTCAGTGGATCAAGCTTGTAATGCAAACTTAAAATCATGCCAAAGTTGGCCATGCATTCAAGGTGCTTGACAGAATGCCTAGGGCATCTAGGCAACTCTTGGGGTGGCCAAAATCTCGAGATCAGTGTCTCTCTAGGTGTAGGTGATGATGGCAAGGTCGTTTTGGCAAAACCAGAAACTTGCTAGTGCAGGTTTTGCAAATCTTCAGTTTTGGACAAAAAGAAAAAGGCACTATTGCATGCACTTAAAATCCTCCAATGGACCCAATCTCCTGGACTTAAGGGTTTTGTAGGGTGGTCCAAAAGCAGGAAAAAGAATCATGGGTAAAAGAGCAAGTAAAAATATGGTTGCAGTACAAGTCACCAAGTTGGACCAGAATGAAGATGAGGTTGTTTTACTCAAATTTTTCAAAGAACATCACTGGGTTTTTGCATAAAGTTGAATAATATACTACTACTAACATCCCATAATTTTGGTGGAGGCTTTAAAGAAATATTTAAATAAGTTGTAGTGCAATTATACAAACTGGACCAGATTTGAAAACTTGGGGTAGAGCTCAAAAACTCCAATGAATAAAAGATGTTTTTGCATAAAAGTGATTTAAAAACATCACTGACATCCCCAAATTTTGGTTGGAATTTTAAATAAATTTATCAAAGGGTTGTAGTTCAAATGGGACCCTAAAACCATGGGAACCCATTTTTAAAGAAATAAAGATCAGGAAAATAATTATATAATTAATTCCACTGATAAAAAGAAAAGTTTTCTTGAGAGGGTATACAAGTCCAACAAAACATTTGGAAAGTTTTCACTTGGGTAAAAACTCCACAATAACCAAGAAAAGAATGGTTCTGAAATCAAAGAAAATCCAAAAAATAAAAAAATTAATTTCATGGCAAAATTTTAATAGACAAATCATGGTTAAATTTTTGGGGTGTTACAACACTACCCCCATTAGGAAAAATCTCGTCCTCGAGATTTGCTAAGGGTTGTTTTGAAAATATTGCTCCTATTAGCTGAAACCGAACAGTTTACTCATAGCACAAACTTGGGTACAACGCATAAGCTGCAACACATAAATAAACATATATATGACGTTGACAATGAAAACGGCAAATGGACAGGGTCCCGAGAAAACGTCTCTGGTACTGGGGCACACTCTTCTTCTATCGGGGGAAGCGGATTGACTAGTCGATGAACGCGTCTCTCCTGGTCGGGTCTCAGTGGTCTGCCGATGGCGATCTGGGGATTTAATCAGCGAGGCTCTGGAGATAACCCATTACCCGCTCGGTCAGACGCTCTTGAGCGATGACATACTGGGCGAGGTTGGCCAGTACTGGGTCTCTCTCAATTCGTCCACCGGGAAAGGATGTTACTTCTCCGGATGATGCGTGACTCGGGAAGTAGTAATACCCTCAATCGCTGGCATAGGGTACCGCGAATCGAAGGCGAGCAAGCGCTTCGTACGCAGCAG
The DNA here is from genome assembly GCF_003073215.2 of Triticum urartu. NCBI lineage: Eukaryota > Viridiplantae > Streptophyta > Magnoliopsida > Poales > Poaceae > Triticum > Triticum urartu. Next base: position 363,606,795 of record NC_053026.1, on the reverse strand, counting down.
CTTCTATGGCCATATGCGGAGTTGGCATAGATTTCCCCACGAAGGAGACTTCCGTTGGGTCTTGGTTTGGGTTTGCAGGAGGAATGTGCACTACTGCCCAATATTTCGAGGTGGAAGGGGTGATCCTTGATTTGAGCAACTCGTACTGGGGTGGATGGGTAGCACTCATGGTGCTGCAGGTAAAGTCCCACAATATTCTAACAAAACTACGTGGCTTTGCATCTGGGGTTCTCAGATAAATACTAGGGCTCGACATGGCAAGAAACGGCTGACAAGGTGAGGGGTATCTGGCAAGGTCACGAGGTGGTCTCTTATATAGCAACTGGGCTGGGTTATTTACCGTGGTGAGGGGCAATTAGTTTGTCGGTTCTGCTCTATGGGGTCGGGGTTAATGCGACAGATACACATATCTCACAAGCGCGACGTATTACCGTGGGTGTCGTCGGGGTTGGTTTTTGGAAGTTACGTCCGGGATTAAAAATGTAGCCATACACCAATGCACTTATGCATGGCTGCAATTTAAAATAGGGACGCACAAGCAGACAGCATTTAATTACGGCGATACAAGATCACACAATTGCAGGGCGTGGGCATACTAAGACTCGGTACTACTCGAGTGACTTAGTCTACCTCGTTAATATCTAAGTGGGCTTGCCTTGTGGACGCCGAGGCTTCTCCACGGGTTTCACCGTCGGGGTTAGCTGGAGGGGGTTGAGGAACTGCAGGGTCGGGGTAGCGATGATGACCATCGTGGGGATTGTTGGCTACAATCCCGTTGGAGCGTGTTCCCAAAAGGCGACGAAGCACTTCTGGGGACACCAAAGCACCTTGGTCGATGGCTGGGGCTGACCTCAAGGTCTCGATTGGTTGTCCGAACAGCACGACTGGGTTGTCGGCGTCGAGCTCATCTTCTCTTCTTACCAGGGCTCGGCGGATCAGTTCTCCCCGAGCTTCGATTAGATCAAGGGTGATTTGATCGAACAGCTCCTCCAGTGCACTCACATGGCGCACTAGATGCAGCAATGCAGGATCTGTCTCGTGATCTCCATTGGCAACTTGGGGTGGCCTACCATACCCATCACGGCGGGGGGAGTAGTAGAATGAGCGACAGTTAACTCTGGGTGACAATTGCCGGAGTTGAACTATAGCCTCCCGAGCAGCTAGTTGGATGGCTTGGGGCTCAAAGGAAGTTGTCCTTCTGGTGAACCTGTAGGGGCGCTCTGGCGATAGACCCCTACCATAAACCTGCACAGTGGCCCAGAATTGACGGCTCTCACCGCTCATGGACCCCTGGTACACAACATATTCTGGAGGCTCTTCTAATGCAAAGGCACTGCAGGTGAGGTTTGCTAGCACAGTCACAAAACTTCCAAGGTTGGTTGCTGTGGTCTCATTGTGAACAATGGGTCCAGGCATTTTAGCTTGGTTTGGGGTAGAGGCCGTGCTGTGCTGGGTTGAGGTTAGCATGCCCTTTTTATAGAAAAAGGGGATGGAGTCTTCCTTCGCATGCTTGCGAATGAGACACTTTAGGTGTCGATCACAGGCATGTGATCGGCAGGCTAGGATGATAGGTTGGGCACCGACTGCCAAAAAAAGTGTCGGGTCACTATGTGGCTATCTTACACGAGAAGCTTGGCTGGGGTTAGGTTAAGGTCTGGTGGGTTGGTTTACCTAGGTTTTTCGACCTAGCTAAGATAGGATTAGCCAATGGTCAGTCTGGCTCTGATACCAAGTTTGTCAGGACCGTTTTTTCGGGATATTAATTTCCCAGAAAATGGCTCTTGTGCTCACCGGCCCCAGGATTACTGTTAGCTGATGAGACACCAACTTGATACAGAAATTCTAAGCAAGGTACATAATATGTAGTACAAGACCATTCTGGCCTATGAGTACAACAAATGGTTTCTAGTGGTTGATGGCGGAAGAGGTTTTGCGGATCATCGGCGTCTATGGGACTCCGTTTCCCACAGGAACAGCTGACCTGGATAACTCCTATCTTCGTGAGGCTGCTATCACCATTGCATAGGTTCTGGGGCTGTCATCGCAACGTTCCTCTCCACGCAAGAAATCTGGCCAAGACAATAGCCAGGGACAAGCCAGTGAGTACTTTGAATGTACTCGCAAACATTATGAACACAGGTATAATATAACAAATGATAATCATGCTCTGAATTATGCCATGATCACTATGTCAGACACGAAATAAAATTTCTGATGCACGCAAACAAATTATTCATATAGAACATGAATTAAGCAACCCGAGAATAAAAGTAAAATGCACCGATCAGGTGTCTGAAGCGACACCTCGAAAGGATAATAATATAAAGCATGCCTCAGTCGGGCGTCTGAGCGACAACGCATAAAGGGCTTATATATAAAAGATACAATAAGCATGCCACAGTCGGGCGTCTGGGCGACACCACAAAAAGGGCTTATAAGTAATTGAAATAACAAGCATGCCACAGTCGGGCGTCTGAGCGACACCACATAAACGGCTTATAAGCAATTGAAATAACAAACATGCCACAGTCGGGCGTCTGAGCGACAACACATAAAGGGCTTATATAAGCATAATCACAGTGAGTATCCAGGAGGTAGAACCGTCCTAGGGATACTCATTAATATAAATGATACAAATGGTTAGTCCACAATAATAATAATCATAACCATCATATGTCATAGGTCATTATCAATGTTCTTGGCTTAGTAGTTTCTCCTCCGAAGACCGACACTAAGACCGACACTTGACCCATCCTAGACGGTAGTCCTTACCCATGGACACGGCTATTTGAATAGATATAATCTCTGCAGAGGGTGTACTCTTTACCCACGAGTAACGGATTCCTTTAGTCCACCGGGACTAATTCCGTCTACGGTCTTTTAATTGAAAACACACCTGACCACACACACAAGCCTAACTTACTGGTGTCAGGAATCACCCACGACACATGTTAAGCAAAACTCTTAGTGGGGAGGCTACAACCTCGATTAGCATGGGATCACAAAATTTATACCGCGCGCAAACTAGGGGGGCTACCCCTTCGGCTCCAACCGAAAACACCCATGCCCCCGGACCAGGTGGCATGCCTACCGGAGGCCTCCGGTATCTTCCACCATGGCCTCTCTATACGGTGTGTGCTAGGAAAGGGGTTGACAACTTACTGAACCGTACCCTACCTATGGCAGGGACAAGTGGTAGGACGAAACAAGTATGGGGGTTGCCGGAACAAGACTCGATCTACGATCGACTCAGGAGGTTTAAGTATTTCCTGCATGGTTAGCATAACAAATATGTTTCAACCAACAGACAAAATCACCACTCATCATGTCTCACTATGCCGTACCGGACACAACCGTCTTAACGAAGACTGGAGACAAGCTCGTGTCTACCCAAGACATAGGCTCTCCTGGCTTCCTCCCGGTAGGCATGAAAGGTATACGAGGGTGTCTACTATCCCAATATATCGAATGTCAATAGCACGGAATCATCAATATGCACTTATGAGTATGATCATATCATCACATGAAATAACGAAAACTTCGTGTCAAGGTGGTGTTGCGACTGTATCAAACAACACACAACAATATTATGCCAGGGTTCAGAATGCTTGCCGTCAAGTTGCGGAGAGGCACGGTGCATTCCAAATTTTTTTGAAAGTTTTCATCTCTCTCCATAATCCTATTTTAAGAAAATTTAAATTAACACATACTTTCAAAACAGTACAAAAAAGTTGTTTGGAAAATTTTCAAATAAATATGAAAAAAACTAGACAATATTTGGGAAACAACAGAAAAAGAATCAAGTCATTTGGACTTATATTTAAAAAGTTATGGCCGGTCAAAGTTTAGTGAATATTCTGTTTTTAATAAAAAGCAGAAAAAGAAAACATTTTGGGGAGAATACGCTTTCGAGGCAGAGGAGACGTACTTTGGGTTTTTACGCTTCCACTTAAACCAGCGTGGGCCGGCTTGTGTCACTGACAGTGGGTCCCTTGGGCCCACTGGTCAGGTTTGACCAGTTGCCCGCACTCTTCTTCCTCCTCTGTCCGAGCGGGGCGGGGCTTCGGCGATCTCCGCCGACGAACGGCGGCTCCCCACGGGGATCCAAGGGCAGGGATGGATCCGCCAGACCAGGGCGGTCTTCCCAGTGGTCGAAATGCTGGCGGGGACGGAGGGAGTCACCGGCGGCGAGCTCCGCGGCAGAGGTGGCTTCGGGTGGATTTGGGGGTCTGAGCTACGGTGGTTCTTGACCGCGTTTGAGAGGCTGGGCAGCTCCGCACAGTCGAGAGGAGTCGGGTGGTGGTGGTGGAAAGGTGGGAGAGGGCCTGCTCGCGACGAACGGAGCTGGAAAGTGGCGGTGGCCGAACTAGCCGGAGACGAGGAAGACGGCTTCCCCCCGACGATTGCTGGCTGTGGGGGCTCTAGGGGAAGGGCCTGAGGCTGCCTGGGTGATTGGATGAGCTCGGGGGCCCCTACTTATAGCGCGGCTAGGTCGGCTCCGCGACGGCCGGAGATAAGATCGGCGAACCGCCGTTCTGTTGCAGCAGGGCGACGTGGAGGCGGTTGGGGCTAGTCGGTGCATCCCGACGAGCTCTCCACTGCTCAAGGGGCGAGCTGGCGCACGTGTATGGCTCGGGCGGCGCTGCCCACGGCAGAGGCCCACTGTGGCCGTCCGCTAGGTGCCACGGCCAACCTGACGGCGGCGCTGCGGGGCTCCAGGGCGGCTCTGCAGCGAGGGAGGGGTCGGGGCGCGACGACCGGGAGAAGAGAGGGGCCAGAACGGGCGCGGGTAGGCGGCAGCGGGACGCGACGACTCGTGCGCACGCACGCGCAAAACGCGCGCTCTGGCCGCGCCCAGAGCGTGCACGCCAACTGTTCGGCAAAATGCCAAGGCATGCTAGGAGGCTTGGGTGAGGTTGGCAATTAGCAGGTCTAGGTTAGAGGCATCTAGGAGTTTAGTGGACAAGGCCGCGGGGTCAGTGGATCAAGCTTGTAATGCAAACTTAAAATCATGCCAAAGTTGGCCATGCATTCAAGGTGCTTGACAGAATGCCCAGGGCATCTAGGCAACTCTTGGGGTGGCCAAAATCTCCATATCAGTGTCTCTCTAGGTGTTGGTGATGATGGCAAGGTCATTTGGGCAAAACCAGAAACTTGCTAGTGCAGGTTTTGCAAATCATCAGTTTTGGATAGAAAGAAAAAGGCACTATTGCATGCACTTAAAATCCTCCAATGGACCCAATCTCCTGGACTTAAGGGTTTTGTAGGGTGGTCTAAAAGCAGGAAAAAGAATCATGGGTAAAAGAGCAAGTAAAAATATGGTTGCAGTACAAATCACCAAGCTGGACCAGAATGAAGATGAGGTTGTTTTACTCAAATTTTTCAAAGAACATCACTGGGTTTTTGCATAAAGTTGAATAATATACTACTACTAACATCCCATAATTTTGGTGGAGGCTTTAAAGAAATATTTAAATAGGTTGTAGTGCAATTATACAAACTGGACCAGATTTGAAAACTTGGGGTAGAGCTCAAAACCTCCAATGAATAAAAGATGTTTTTGCATAAAAGTGATTTAAAAACATCACATGACATCCCCAAATTTTGGTTGGAATTTTAAATAAATTTATCAAAGGGTTGTAGTTCAAATGGGACCCTAAAACCATGGGAAACCATTTTTAAAGAAATAAAGATCGGGAAAATAATTATATAATTAATTCCACTGATAAAAAGAAAAGTTTTCTTGAGAGGGTATACAAGTCCAACAAAACATTTGGAAAGTTTTCACTTGGGTAAAAACTCCACAATAACCATGAAAAGAATGGTTCTGAAATCAAAGAAAATCCAGAAAATAAAAAATTTAATTTCCTGGCAAAATTTTAATAGACAAATCATGGTTGAATTTTTGGGGTGTTACACTCATGCTCACACGAAGCACATATCAAATGTGACAAAAATGACAAATCATCCTAAACTGATAAGTAACAGCAACTAACAATTTATAGCACTCTTGCATCAGAGATTTGGGCATCAAGATGGACTCAAAAGCATGGCACAATGGAACAAAATGAAGAGCACATCGTGATGAGCATTTTGATATAACATATGCACAAAACGGACCTATATGCATGAAGTTATCATCAACCAAAGTATGCAACCAGATGTTTGAAACCGGGGACTTAGCCAAAAAAACAACCTTGGTGAAACGGGACAAAGGGGATCCGGGCTCCTGTTTGGGTCCGCGGTCGACGGGGTCCCTAGGACGGGTGGATCCAGGACGAGGCCATGGCGATGGCGGGTTGCCGGAGATGTGGACGGCGAGGAGAAGGCCGGCGGGGTCGGGAGAGGATGCCGGGGTCGCGGATCCGGTCGGCGGGGACGAGGAGGTGATCGGATCCGGCAGCGAAGGTGAGTTCCGGTGGCGGTGTTCTCGATGGGCGAGCGCGCGCGAGAAGGGGAGTGGGCGGCATGAGCGCGGCGGCTCTGGAGGCGTGGGGCGACGGCGTTCGGTGGCGGCCGGCGCGGAGGGTCCTCGACGACAATCGGTGACGGACGTGAGCGAGGCGCAGGCAGCGCTCCGGGCGAGGCGGCGGAGCACGGTGGCGGGGAGCGGCACTACGGCGGCAGCGAAGACGGGACCGGCGCGGCCCGGTTCAGGCCCGACGGGGGCCGGATCTAGGCCCGCGGCGGGCCGGCGCGGGAGGCGGCGAAGTGGGCGCGGGTCCGGTGACGTGGCGCGCTGTGGTAGGTTGAGGGCGGCGGCGGAGGTGACGTGGCGCGATGCCATTGGTCGGAGCGACATGGAGGGGTGCGGTGGACATGTCCGGGCGTGAGGGTGGACGTGTCCGGCGGCGCGAGGAGGAAGAAGCTAGGGTTTGGACTGCGATTTTGGACGGGGAAGACCTTTATATAGGTAGAGGGAGTTTGGAGTGTCCAAATGGAGTGTAGTTTTCACCCACACGATCGTGATCCGACGGCAGAGGACATGGGAGTGGTTTGGATGGCTTATTGGGCCGTTTTGGAGGGGTGTTGGGCTGCAACACAAACGAGGCCTTCACGGTTCCCCGGTTAACCGTTGGAGTATCAAACGGACTCCAAGAGGCACGAAATTTGACAGGCGGTCTATCGGTGGTATACCAAGGCCACTTGGCAAATCTCGGTCCATTCCGAGAATGTTTAACACCCGCTGATGAAAAGAGACAAAAGGGGGACGCCGGAGGACGTAGGAGTGTCGGAGTGAGAAACGGACAACGGGGAAAATGATCAGATGCATGAGACGAACATGAATGCAAATGTGATGCACATGATGACATGATATGAAATGCATGACATGGAAAAAAGAAAAACAAAGACAAAATCCAACCATGAAGGGAATCTCATCTCGCATCTCCGGAAAAGGCAAGAGTCAGAGTTACAAATATGGAAAGTTGTATCTGGGGCGTTACAACTAGAGAGGCTAGCAATGGTGGAAGGGTGAGAGTGCGTATAATCCATGGACTCAACATTAATCATAAAGAACTCACATACTTATTGCAAAAATCTATTATATATCGAAACAAAGTACTACGGGCATGCTCCTAGGGGGATAGATTGGTAGGAAAAGACCATCGCTCGTCCCAAACCGCCACTCATAAGGAAGACAATCAAAAAATAAATCATGCTCCGACTACATGACATAACGGTTCACCATATGGGCATGCTACGGGAATCACAAACTTTAACACAAGTATCTCTCAAATTCACAACTACTCAACTAGCATGACTCTAATATCACCATTTTCATATCTCAAAACAATCATCAAGTATCAAACTTCTCATAGTATTCAATGCACTTTATATGAAAGTTTTTATTATACCCATCTTGGATGCCTATCATATTAGGACTAATTTCATAACCAAAGAAAATTACCATGTTGTTCTAGAAAACTCTCAAAATAATATAAGTGAATCATGATAGATCAATAATTTCTATAAAATAAAACCACCACCGTGCTCTAAAAAGATATAAGTGAAGCACTAGAGCAAAATTATCTAGCTCAAAAGATATAAGTGAAGCACATACAGTATTCTAATAAATTCCAATTCACGTGTGTCTCTCCAAAAGGGTGTGTACAGCAAGGATGATTTTGGTAAACTAAAAATCAAAGACTCAAATCATACAAGACGCTCCAAGCAAAACACATATCATGTGGTGAATAAAAATATAGCCTCAAGTAAAGTTACCGATAGACGAAGACGAAAGAGGGGATGCATTCCGGGGCATCCCCAAGCTTAGGAATTTGGTTGTCCTTGAATTTTACATTGGGGTGCCTTGGGCATCCCCAAGCTTAGGCTCTTGCCACTCCTTATTCCAAAATCCATCAAATCTTTACCCAAAAACTTGAAAACTTCACAACACAAAACTCAACAGAAAATCTCATGAGCTCCGTTAGTATAAGAAAACAAACCACCACTTTAAAGTACTGTAATCAACTCTTCTTTATCTATATTGGTGTTAAACCTACTTTATTCCAACTTCTCTATGGTTCATACCCCCCGATACTAGCCATAGATTCATCAAAATAAGCAAACAACACACGAAAAACAGAATCTGTCAAAAACAGAACAGTCTGTAGCAAATCTGTAGGTTTCGAGTACTTTTGTAACTCCAAAAATCCTGAGAAATTAGGATGTCCTAAATAGTTTGTATATTTATCTACTGCAGTTCGAATTGGTATTTTATCGCTCTCTGGTTAAAAATGAAAATTATTCTCGTGAGCGAAAACTTTCTGTTTTTTACAGCAAGATCAAATAACAATCACCCAAGAAGATCCTAAAGGCTTTACTTGGCACAAACACTAATTAGAACATAAAAACACAATCATAACAGAGGATAGATGATTTATTTATTACTAAACAGGAACAAAAATTAAGGAACAAAAATAAAATTGGGTTGCCTCCCAACAAGCGCTATCGTTTAACGCCCCTAGCTAGGCATAAAGGCAAGGATAGATCTAGGTATTGTCATCTTGGTATGCAATCCATATGTGGCTCTCATAATAGATTCATAAGGTAATTTAATTTTATTTCTAGGAAAGTGTTCCATGCCTTTCCTTAACTGAAATTGGAATCTAATATTTCCTTCTTTCATGTCAATAATTGCACCAATCGTTCTAAAGAAAGGTCTACCAAGAATAATAGGACATGTAGGATTGCAATCTATATCAAGAACAATGAAATCTATGGGCTCATAATTCCTATTTGCAACAATAAGAAAATCATTAATCCTTCCCATAGGTTTCTTAATGGTGGAATCCACGAGATGCAAATTTAAAGAACAATCATCAAATTCACGGAAAACCTAACACATCACTCAAAGTTTTTGGAATTGTGGAAACACTAGCACCCAAATCACATAGAGCGTAGCATTCATAATCTTTAATCTTAATTTTAATAGTAGGTACGCACTCATCATAAAGTTTTCTAGGGATAGAAACTTCTAGTTCAAGCTTTTCTTTATGGGATTGCATTAAAGCATCAACGATGTGTTTAGTAAAAGCTTTGTTTTAATCATAAGCATGAGGAGAATTTAACACGGATTGCAACAAGGAAATACAATCTGTCAAAGAGGAATTATCATAATTAAATTCCTTGAAATCCAAAATAGTGGGTTCATTGCTATGTAAAGTTTGACCTCTTCAATCCCACTTTTACCAATTTTTGCATTAAGATCTAAAAACTCCAAATCATTGGGACACCTTTTAACTAAAGTTGACTCATCTCCAGTCCCATATTTAACAAGATTCATATTGGCAAACAAAGATTTAATAGGGGACACACCAATCACTTTTAGATCTTCATCATTGTTATCATGAAAACTAGAAGAACACGCTTTCACAAAGCAATCTTTCTTAGCACGCATCCTAGTGGTTCTTTCTTTGCACTCATCAATGGAAATTCTCATGGCTTTGAGAGACTCATTGATATCATGCTTAGGTGGAATATATCTAAGTTTCAAAGAATCAACATCAAGAGAAATTCTATCCACGTTCCTAGCCTACTCATCAATCCTAAGCAATTTTTCTTCAATCAAAGCATTGAAATTCTTTTGTGAATTCATAAATTCTTTAACACTAGTCTCACAATCAGAGGGCATCTTATTAAAATCTCCATAAGAGTTGTTGTAGGAATTACCATAATTATTAGAGGAATTACTAGGGAACGGCCTAGAATTAAAGTTTCCTCTATACGCGTTATTACCAAAGTTGTTCCTACCAAAAAATTCACATCCATAGATTCATTATTATTCTCAATCAAAGTGGACAAAGGCATATCATTAGGATTAGAAGAAACACTCTTATTAGCAAAAAATCATAATTCATCCATCTTTCCACTCAAAACATTAATGTCTTCTATCGCATGAACTTTTTTACTAGTAGATCTTTCGGTGTGCCATTGAGAATAATTAAACATAATATTATCTAGGAGTTTAGTAGCTTCTCCTAAAGTGAGTTCCATAAAAGTGCCTCCCATGGCCGAATCTAAAAGATTTCTAGAAGCAAAATTCAATCCAGCATAAAAATACTATATAATCATCCATAAATTCAAACCATGTGTAGGGCAATTATGTATCATTAATTTCATCCTCTCCCAAGCTTGTGCAACATGCTCATGATCAAGTTGCTTAAAATTCATAATACGTTTCTAAGAGAGATGGTCTTTGTGGGGGGGGATACTTAGAGATAAAAGCATCTTTGCACTTATTCCAAGAATCAATACTATTTTTAGGCAAAGAAGGGAACCAAGTTTTAGCACGATCTCTAAGCGAAAACGGAAATAGCTTCAATTTAACAATATCATTATCCACATCTTCCTTCTTTTGCATATCACATAAATCAACAAAGTTGTTTAGATGGGTAGCAGCATCTTCACTAGGAAGGCCAGCAAATTGATCTTTCATGACAAGGTTCAGTAAAGCAGTATTAATTTCACAAGATTCAGCATCGGTAAGAGGAGCAATCGGAGTGCTAATAAAATCATTGTTGTTGGTATAGGAGAAGTCACATAATTTAGTATTATCTTGAGCCATTGTGACAAACAATCAATCCAACACACAATCACACAAGAGGCAAGCGAAAGAAGGCGAACGGAAAAAGGGCGAACTGAAAAGAGGCGAATAAAATGGCAAGGGTGAAGTGGGAGAGAGGAAAACGAGAGGCAAATGGCAAATAATGTAATGCGAGGGATAAGAGTTTGTGATGGGTACTGGTATGTCTTGGCTTGAGTGTATATCTCCCCGGCAACGGCGCCAGAAATCCTTCTTGCTACCTCTTGAGCATGCGTTGGTTTTCCCTTGAAGAGGAAAGGGCGATGCAGCAAAGTAGCATAAGTATTTCCCTCAATTTTTGAGAATCAAGGTATTAATCCAGTAGGAGACTACACGCAAGTCGCCTAGTACCTGCACACAAACAAACAAGAACCTTGCAACCAACGCGATGAAGGGGTTGTCAATCCCTTCACGGCCACTTGCAAAAGTGAGAACTGATAAAGATAATAAGATAAATAGTTTTGGTATTGTTGTTAGATAGATTGAAAAGTAAAGATTACAAAATAAATAGTAAACTAGAATTGTAGATCGGAAACTTATATGATGTAAAGTAGACCCGGGGGCCATAGGTTTCACTAGTGGCTTCTCTCAAGATAAGATATATTACGGTGGGTGAGCAGATTACTACCGAGCAATTGATAGAAAAGCGCATAGTTATGATGATATCTAGGCATGATCATGAACATAGGCATCACGTCCGTGTCAAGTAGACCGAAATGATTCTGCATCTACTACTATTACTCCACACATCGACCGCTATCCAGCATGCATTTAGAGTATTAAGTTCATAACAACAGAGTAATGCATTAGGCAAGATGACATGATGTAGAGGGATAAACTCAAGCAATATGATATAAACCCCATCTTTTTATCCTCAGTGGCAACAATATAATACGTGCCTTGCTGCCCCTACTGTCACTGGGGAAGGACACCGCAAGATTGAACCCAAAGCTAAGCACTTCTCCCATTGCAAGAAAGATCAATCTAGTAGGCCAAACCAAACTGATAATTCAAAGAGACTTGCAAAGATATCAAATCATGCATATAAGAATTCAGAGAAGAATGAAATATTGTTCATAGATAATCTTAATCATAAACCCACAATTCATCGGATCTCGACAAACACACCACAAAAAGAATTACATCGAATAGATCTCCAAGAACATCAAGGAGAACTTTGTATTGAGAACCAAAGAGAGAGAAGAAGCCATCTAGCTAATAACTATGGACCCGAAGGTCTATGGTAAACTACTCACATATCATCCGAGAGGCTATGGTGTTGATGTAGAAGCCCTCCGTGATCGAATCCCCCTCTGGCAGATCGCCGGAAAAGGTCGCAGATGAGATCTCACAGGTACAAAAGGTTGCGGCGGTGGAAAAGTGGTTTTGTGGCTCCCCTGGATATTTTTAGGGTATAAGAGTATATATAGGCGAAGGAAGTAGGTCGGTGGAGCTACGTGGGGCCCACAAGGGTGGGGGCGCGCCTGCCCCCCTGGGCGTCTCGCCCTACCTCGTGGCCGCCACGTTGCTTCCTTGACCTCCATTCCAAGTCTCCTGGATTGCGTTTATTCCAAAAAAGATCCTCGCGAAGGTTTCATTCCGTTTGGATTCCATTTGATATTCCTTTTCTACGAAACACTAAAATAGGCAAAAAAACAGCAACTGGCACTGGGCCTCCGGTTAATAGGTTAGTCCCAAAAATAATATAAAAGTGCACATTAAAGCCCATTTAACATCCAAAACAGATAATATAATAGCATGGAACAATCAAAAATTATAGATACATTGGAGACGTATCACGGTGCTGGTTTTCCCCCTAAAAAAGATAAGATAATGGGGCAAGTCCATACAAGGAAGATGTGTCAGTACAACTATGCCCTCGGTGCGGTGCTGGTTTTTCCCCTAAAAAAGATAAGATAATTGGGGCAAGTCATGTTACGGACTCGCCTCCGCATGTGACGCCGCGGCATGCCGCATCGTCGCCTGCTACGGCTCGTTCCTGGCTCGGCCTCGCCGGGATGGGGGAGCCCCCCCCCCCCGTCTCGGCCTCGCGCTAATGGGGCAGTGCGCTCGTTTGACAGGCACAGTGCAGTTATTTTGTCCCCCCCCACACGCACCCACACACCCTAAGAAAAGATAATGGGGGCAAGTCATCTTACGGACTCTCCTCCGCATGCGACGCCGTGGCACGCCGCGTCGTCGCCTGCTATGGCTTGTTCCTGGCTCGGTCTCGCAGGGATGGGGGAGGGGGTCCCGACCCCCTGGCTCGGCCTCGTGCTAACGCGGCAGTGCGCTCGTTTGACAGGCGCAATGCAGTTATTCTGTTTCCACCCCCACACACACCCACACTGTGATGCCCTCGATTTGACCGTACACTAATCATACACGCAAATGTGTACGATCAAGATCAAGGACTCATGGGAAGATATCACAACACAACTCTAGACACAAAATAAAATAATACAAGCTTTATATTACAAGCCAGGGGCCTCGAGGGCTCGAATACATAAGCTCGAATGCACAAAAGTCAGCGGAAGCAATAATATCTGAGTACATACATAAGTTAAACAAGTTTGCCTTAAGAAGGCTAGCACAAAAGTAGCAAAGATCAAAAAGGCAAGGCCTCCTGCCTGGGACCTCCTAACTACTCCTCTAAGCCGAACTCCATGTAGAATCATCCTCGAGATCCTCTGGCTCCTGGACTCCATCATCTGCTCGTAACAACTGGGTATAGAAAGGGGAAAAAGGGGGAGCAAAGCAATCGTGAGTACTCATCCAAAGTACTCGCAAGCAAGGAGCTACACTACACATACATTGGTATCAATGAAAGAGGGGTAGTATATGTGGACTGAACTGCAGAATGCCAGAATAAGAGGGGGATAGCTAGTCCTATCAAAGACTATGCTTTTGGCAACCTCCATCTTGAAGCAGTAGAAGAGAGTAGATGGTAAGTTAACCAAGTATCATCGCATAGCATAATCCTACCCGGCGATCCTCTCCTTGTCGCCCTGTTAGAGAGCGAACACCGAGTTGTATCTGGCACTTGAAAGGGTGTGGTTTATTAAGTATCCGGTTCTAATTGTCATAAGGTCAAGGTACAACTCCGGGTCGTCCTTTTACCGAGGGACATGGCTATTCGAATAGATAAACTTCCCTGCAGGGGTGCACCACATTTCCCAATACGCTCGATCCCCTTTGGCCGGACACACTTTCCTAGGTCATGCCCGGCCTCGGAAGATCAACACATCGCAGCCCCACCTAGGCACAACAGAGAGGTCAGCATGCCGGTCTAAATCCTATGCGCACAGGGGTCTGGGCCCATCGCCCATTGCACACCTGCACGTTGCGTACGCGGCCGATGAGCAGACCTAGCAACCTCCATTACAAAGGAAGTTGCATTACGCGGTCCAACCCGGCGCGCGCCGCTCAGTCGCTGACGTCACGAAGGCTTCGGCTGATACCACGACGTCGAGTGCCCATAACTATTCTCGCGTAGTTGGTTAGTGCATATAGGCCAGTAGCCAGACTCAAATCAAATACCAAGATCTCGTTAAGCGTGTTATCTTGAAGTAACCGCGAACACCAACCAGGGCCAGGCCCACCTCTCTCCTGGGCGGTCTAAACCTGCCCTGTCGCTCTGCCACAAAGATCCACACAGAGGGCCGTCGAGAAAGTATTTCCTTTCAGCCCCCAATTCGTGAATCAACCGCGGGTACTCAATGAGCCGACCCGACTTTAGTCACAACATGTATCATGTGTAATATGTATAGTATATACCCGTGATCAACACCCGACGTGATCACGACCCGATAGTATAGCATGGCAGACTGACAAGAATGTAGGGCCACTGATGATAAATTAGCATCCTATACTAAGCATTTAGGATTGCAGGTAAAGGTAACAACAGTAGTAGCAAGGACATGCTATGCAACAGAATAGGATTAACGGAAAGCAGTAACATGCTACACTACTCTAATGCAAGCAGTAGAGAGAAGAATAGGCGATATCTGGTGATCAAGGGGGGGCTTGCCTGGTTGCTCTGGCGAGAAGGAGGGGTCGTCGTCGATGTTGTCGATCATGGGGGTATTGGCGGCGGTCTCGAGGTCTACCGGAAAAAAGTAACGGAGGGGGGACACAAATAAATAATAGAGCAAACAAAGCAACACAAAGCATAGCATGGAAATACGCGGTGCTAGGGATGACCTAACGTACGGATAGGTGATACCGACGAAGGGGAAAACATCCGGGAAAGTATTCCCGGTGTTTGATGTTTTCGGACAAATGAAACGGAGGTGGATTGTTGCATGTTCGCTATGCTAGGGACATGCGATGGATGAACGGACTGCGTATTTGGATTCGTCTCGTCGTTCTGAGCAACTTTCATGTACACAGTATTTTCATCCGAGTTACGGACTATTTTATACTAATTTTTAAAGTTTCTTTTATTTTCTAGAATTAACATATTATTCTAATTCGGGTTGACTAAGTCAATTTGACTAGTCAAAAGGTGATGTGTGGCCCACATGTCATGGACTATTTACCTAAACAAATAAATAAATCTAACTTATTTAAAGTGGAGGCCTACATGTCATCTATTACTAGACTAACTTAGCTCTAAACTAGTACTACTTACTAACTAAGCCTAGCAACTAATTAGGTAAGGGCCGGCCTAGGCACAGCCATGCACACACACTCACGCACACACACGCTGCACGCACACAGCACACACACTCACGCTCGGGCATGGCCTTTGCCGTGGCCAGCAGCAAACGGAGCAGAGGCAGGGGTAGCGCAGCAGCACACAACTACGCAACGAGGAGGAGCAGTGCGGCGGCATCGGCAAGAGCAGCAGCAGTACGCGGCAGTAGAGAGCAGCAGTAGAAAGCAGCGACAGCAGGTGTGGGTGCAGCGCCAGGAGCGCACGCGAGGTTGGGAGCGCACGGAAGGCCGCTGGCAGGAGCAGCGGCGAGCGCGGCCAGGCCAAGGCACGCGCTAGGGGTGGCAGGGGCGCGGTAAGCAAGGGAGAGACCCCGGGCGCGGGCGTAGGCAGCCGGAGCGGCTAGCGAGCGCGGGAGCGGAGCTCCGTCCGACATCTGTCCAAAAGGAGATACGACAAAATCGACACAAATCGGAACCGGGGTTGAGGGGGGTCGGTCGAGGAGCTCACTGTGAAGCTCGTAGATGTGGGATGGAGGTGCAGGGACGACCGGACGTGACGAGCTCAACGTTGAGGGGCGACGGCCGTGTTGGGAAACCGGCTCGATGCCGAGCGTACGATGCCTCCTAGCTTGAACCAGTGGAGGTAGGCGAAGGAGTCGACGATGGCGGAACTCTTGGACATCTTCATATGATGAGGGGAGGCCGGTGGCCGCGTGCTCCACGGTGTTGCGTCGACGATGTGCTTGGGCACGAGTTTAGATCGAGAGAGAGAGAGGCGATGGGGAGTTATGAAGCGGCTAGGGTTTGTCAACGGGGTCGGGAGGGCTCTTATGCATCTCCAGGACGAACGGATGATCGACACGGCGATGGAGGAGGCCATGGCAGGCATGGATGCACGCCACGCACACTGCCTCCTCTCTATACATAGGAGGAAGAAAAAGGCCGTGGTGGGCTTGGGCCTGCAGTGTAGCATTGGGCTACAAGTGTACAGTGTAGCTTTTCATTTTTCCAATTCCTTTTCTGTTCCTCTTTTCTTTTTCTTTTTGATATAGTGTTCTATCTACTTCGCCTAGGAAACGAATTTATTTAGTCATGAAACTTGACACACAAATACTAGGTAATATTTTGAGGCCACACAACAAGTCTCACATTATTTCAAAATCGTATTTACTTTTAGGATTTAAAATGGCCAAACTAGATGTTATCGGACGTGTTTAAAGGTTACTAGGGTTAATTGGGTTAACCAAATGAAGTTGGTTTCTACATGATAAATTATCAGGGGAATTTATGGATTTACGTGAACATTTTTATTTACTCTTTGATGAAAAATTATTTTGACTCTATTTTAAATTTGAATTTGAATTGTTTTTGAACCATTGCGAGATCGGCCATAGTAATCATGGTGACGTGGCATTATTACCAGGGGATTACTGTAGCTTAATTATCGGGGTGTTACAAATCTCCTCCGCTACAAGAAATCTCGTCCCGAGATTTAAGAGGTAGAGTTAAGGGGAAGGTATTGGTGACGAAATTCTAAAGAGTCTTTTCAGTCTTGGTTGCTCTTCTCAGAGAGGTTGACTCTTCTCGTTGATGTCTTCATTTCTCTACTCCAGGTCATCATGATGAAGCCGGCATCCTATCTTCAGGATCTCCATCGTACTTACGGTAGAATGAGGGGGGTTATTCTAGGAGGAGGGAACTGCAAGGTTGACTATCTGGTAGCTAACATCAAGGAAGGTGGCGGAAGTAACTCTCGAATTGAAACTTAAGAAAAATATCGGGAGCAAAGTAAGGAGGTATCATGGGAAGTTTCGAGCGGGCAGGCAATCGTTCGATGCCTGAAACAGGGCGTGAAAGGGTTCAAAGTAATGGGAATAAGTATTGTGTCTGATACCAGAATTGATGATCTCTCGGAAGGTGGCTCGTGAATTACATAGGAGGCCAAGTGCGAGGAACAACCTTAAGAACAGGGGTGTATAGGAGAGTCAGGTTTCGATCCTGTGGAACTGTGGGTTATGGGCCCACCATGTGGGTTAAAAGTAGGAAGGCGGTGATGTCTTGCACGATCATGCAAGTAAGGCATGTCAAAGGATAGCTAGTCATTTATGTCGGCAACAACATCGGTACCAAGGGCGAGGGACGAAGAGAACCATTTTCCTGCTCGTCAAAACTAGGCGGACCAATAGGCAAAGTTCTCGTCCATCGGTGGTTACCGGAATGTCATGAACAATAGTAACAGGGTCTTGCTGACATAATTGTACACCGAGGTGTTTACATAAGCAAGAGAATAATACTGCTTAGATCATGTAGATCACAAGAAAGGTTAAACCAAACAATGGAAAGGAAAATATGATTATCAGATTAAACAGAACAATGGAAAGGAAAATGTGTTTAAACACATATTTTAAGGGTATATCCATCCCAAGCACAAGCAGAGCATGATATCCATGACAGGATATAATGTAGAAAACTCTTTAGGTACGGGGAGAGAAATTTCCGGACATTACCCATACAACGGTGTTTGGATAATTGAGCAGGAAACATTTAGCATTGGGCTTCAAATGTTCTTGTTGAAAATCGGAGTACCATAGACATGCTTCGAGATAGCATTGGCATGGTCTTCAGGTGAAGATCAGACTTTAGAAACACAAAGGATCCATCAGGAACGGCTTGTAGAATAAGTCTTACAATTTCCTCATGGAAGAAAGGATAGCCTTGCTAAAAAGGAAACGGTAACAATAGGTCCTCCGGTCAAGTGTGCTAGGCACGATATCACCTTACCGGGTCATATAAAGATCATTGTTATTACTCTTGGAAATATGTTCCCACCATCATATCTGATTGAGGTTAAGATCTAATTGGTGTCGGGATACCTCAGACTCAGGATGCCTGAGAAGAAAGGTGCAACACAAATTGACACGATGCCATTGTAAGATTCTCGGGAAATGATCTATGAAATCAAGTTCCGAAACAAGAGTTCATCATTAAACCAAGGAGGGGATGAGGATGTGGCTGATGGACTCGGCGAAAATTCATCGAGATTTCCAATAAAATGGATTTCCACAATTATGTGAACAAGGATCAAATGATATAATGAGGTATGCTCGAGGAAAACATACACAATTAAACATTGGTTGAAAAGTGCACCCAAAATATGGGCTTAGGTAGTACGATCAATGTTGGAATGGTGATTCGATAACCAATGGTCTAAGAATGAAATATCGACCATTAACTTCAAAGCAATAGGGTTGCTAGAACTTTTGAAGTGGCACATCATAGTTCAATTGTCGGTTTTCCGGTTAGAAACAACACGGGGACCAAGGAACGAAGGGATATGGCAAGAAGTATCACCTGTATCAAGAATTCTTAAGAGGTGGTTAAATTCTCAGGACTTCCTTGACATAAAAGATGGTAATAATCCAAGGTAAAGAAGAACAAATGCTGGGTAGCAAGGATCTCAAGGTATAACACAAAACACGAACAAGTTTGTGTTGAACGAAAGGCAATAAAGTGGTTGATGATAACACAAATCATTGAGGGAAAGGATGGTATTTATCAACATGAATTCAACTGATATCCTAGAAGAGCTCAGAATGTTGATGATGATCATGACAAATTTTGTCGAAAGGCTCCACGAAGAAGCAATTGAACAACGGCTACATCAAGCAACAGGACTAATGCAGCGAAAGATTATTGGAACCACGGATACGACACCAACTCGGAATCAAGCTTGTTGTTTGAGGTGAAATGATAAGACAAGGAAGATCGACGTAAGCTTAGCTCATCGTCGAAAGTGGTGCTCCAGGAATAAGGACCAGGTAGCACAGTTAAAATCAACACGATACTGATATAGCCAATCAGGCTAGAAATGACGTGATCGAGTACAAACTCGTAAGTAAAGAAGATTACTAATAGTTGTTTAATCGCGATGCGGACTCAATTCAGTTATCGGTGTCCTTGAATGTTTAATGACTCAGAGCCCGTGAAAAAATGGAATAAGTGAGATTGTAGTACTTGATGGAGAACTCATAAGAAGTTATGTAGTTCAGTGATAATCTTGAGATACCAGGGTGTAATACTTGATGAAAGATCAAAGTAAAGGTTGGACAAGTGTATTGATCCATAGAAGACAAGTGCTTAAACTTGCCCGAGAAATGGGATCAAAGAAGAACATATGGTCAGAACCATGATTGCAAAGGATCAATTCACCGATACCAAAGGATATTATATCAAGGAAATAGTTATTATTACAAGAAGCTTCCATGATAGGATCTACATCGTGTCCATGGGCATGAACACAAAGGTTCAAGGTCGAATCCCATTTACTCAATGCATAACCTTTCATTCACTTCTCGTCCTCGAAGAAGTTGTGTGGTAGAAAATTATCTGGTAAAACACCAGAAGGGTATGACTTGTGAAAACCATCAGGTTCATACGTTTTTTTGGAAGGTGTAGGTTCAACCCATCGGGGCATCTTAGCAACATATACCTCATGCTTGAAGAGTAAATATCACCAGCTCGAAAGCAGAGCATGGTTGGCCAAATCAGAGAATAGGATTTACCAATGGAATTATGTAACAAGGAAAGAACTGATTGAGGTTTTTGTATACGAAGGGCACTGTCGGATGATAATTCAATGAAGGATTGGACGGTCCATAACGGGTCTGATGTGAGCATCGGCACACGATCAGAGGACGAAACAAAGCAAAGGCTTTGGATTATAGAAACAAGTGACTAATTCAAATCTCAAAGGCAAAGGGATTAAGATTTCCAACTCAAGGGATCAAGAGCAAGGCCTCTAATTAAGGATAGATAAGTCGAGCAGGCTTAGGGGAACAATTGATGGCAATTAAATTGCTTGAGATCTAGCTCATCTTTAAAATAACGTCTGAGCTAGAAGGATGAATTCTAGGACCTGACTGAGGATTGCGAGTATTCGCAACATACTGAATCAGCGGACTCAAAATGATAATGGCCAAGGATGCCAATAAGATTACCATACTTATGAGATTATTCATAATGCCAACAAGCAAGAATTTCAAAAGCAATAGGCTGCTGAGGATTTTTGGAAGAACGAATGGTATATCGAAGTCCTTTGTGAAACACATGAACAACTGGGGATGAGCGGATACTCGTTAAGTGCGAGGAATTATCCGTAGGGGTATTCATGTGGCAAGGAATGCAGTAGGCTCAAAGCATTTTCGGAACAATGGAGAGAACTTCGGGGTATCTTGTAATAACAAGATCAATGGGGAATGATTGTATGAATGGCAAGTGCACGTGGTTATACATAGGGGTTTATCGATGGAAGGAAATTGCAAAAGTGATGGCACAAAGTGTCGCGAGGACATCATAGAGTATCCTCGGAATCTTCTGGTGCAGCAGACGATCATCGGTAATAAGGTGCTCTCTGGGTGAACGTCATCACGAGATCCTATTGTTAGATTTAGAAAAAATTATTTAACCCGAATAGAAGAGAGATTAGAGTCCCAGAGTATAGACGAGGAATAAAAGATCATAATACCACCCAATGGCAACGTGGGCCGATGGGCCACACAACCATGTTAGTAAAACAGTTTTCATCGACTAGACTCAACTTCGGCCAAGGAGTGTGGAAGGGAGATTCCTACAGGCAGTCGGCTCTGATACCAACTTGTGACGCCCTCGATTTGACCGTACACTAATCATACACGCAAATGTGTACGATCAAGATCAAGGACTCACGAGAAGATATCACAACACAACTCTAGACACAAAATAAAATAATACAAGCTTTATATTACAAGCCAGGGGCCTCGAGGGCTTGAATACATAAGCTCGAATGCACAAAAGTCAGCGGAAGCAATAATATCTGAGTACAGACATAAGTTAAACAAGTTTGCCTTGAGAAGGCTAGCAAAAAAGTAGCAACGATCGAAAAGGCAAGGCCTCCTGCCTGGGACCTCCTAACTACTCCTCGAAGCCGAACTCCATGTAGAATCATCCTCGGGATCCTGTGGCTCCTGGACTCCATCATCTGGTCACAATAATCAAGTATAGAAAGGGGAAAAGGGGGGAGCAAAGCAACCGTGAGTACTCATCCAAAGTACTCGCAAGCAAGGAGCTACACTACATATGCATTGGTATCAATGAAAGGGGGGTAGTATATGTGGACTGAACTGCAGAATGCCAGAAAAAGAGGGGGATAGCTAGTCCTATCGAATACTACGCTTCTGGCAACCTCTATCTTGAAGCAGTAGAAGAGAGTAGATGGTAAATTAACCAAGTATCATCGCATAGCATAATCCTACCTGGCGATCCTCTCCTCGTCGCCCTGTTAGAGAGAGATCAACGAGTTGTATCTGGCACTTGAAAGGGTGTGTTTTATTAAGTATCCGGTTCTAATTGTCATAAGGTCAAGGTACAACTCCGGGTCGTCCTTTTACCGAGGGACACGGCTATTCGAATAGATAAACTTCCCTGCAGGGGTGCACCACATTTCCCAACACGCTCGATCCCCTTTGGCCGGACACACTTTCCTAGGTCATGCCCAGCCTCGAAAGATCAACATGTCGCAGCCCCACCTAGGCACAACAGAGAGGTCAGCATGCCAGTCTAAATCCTATGTGCGCAGGGGTCTGGACTCATCGCCCATTGCACACCTGCACGTTGCGTACGCGGCCGGTGAGCAGACCTAGCAACCTCCATTAGAAAGGAAGTTGCGTTACACGGTCCAACCCGGCACGCGCCGCTCAGTCGCTAACATCACGAAGGCTTCGACTGATACCACGACGTCGAGTGCCCATAATTGTTCATGCGTAGTTGGTTAGTGTGTATAGGCCAGTGGCCAGACTCAGATCAAATACCAAGATCTCGTTAAGCGTGTTATCTTGAAGTAACCGCGAACGCCGACCAGGGCCAGGCCCACCTCTCTCCTGGGTGGTCTCAACCTGCCCTGTCGCTCCGCCACAAAGATCCACACAGAGGGCCATAGGGAAAATATGTCCTTTCAGCCCCCAATTCATGAATCAACCGCGGGTACTCAACGAGCCGACCCGACTTTAGTCACAACATGTATCATGTGTAATATGTATAGTATATACCCGTGATCAACACCCGACGTGATCACGGGCCGATAGTATAGCATGGCAGACTGACAATAATGTAGGGCCACTGATGATAAACTAGCATCCTATACTAAGCATTTAGGATTGCAGGTAAAGGTAACAACAGTAGTAGCAAGGACAGGCTATGCAACGGAATAGGATTAACGGAAAGCGGTAACATGCTACACTACTCTAATGCAAGCAGAAGAGAGAAGAATAGGCGATATTTGGTGATCAAGGGGGGGCTTGCCTGGTTGCTCTGGCAAGAAGGAGGGGTCGTCATCGATGTAGTCGATCATGGGGGTATCAGCGGCGGTCTCGAGGTCTACCGGAAAAAAGTAACGGAGGGGGAACACAAATAAATAATAAATCAAACAAAGCAACACAAAGCATAGCATGGAAATACGCGGTGCTAGGGGTGACCTAACGTAGGGATAGGTGATACCGACGAAGGGGAAAACATCCGGGAAAGTATTCCCGGTGTTTGATGGTTTCGGACAGATGAAACGGAGGTGGATTGTTGCATGTTCGCTATGTTAGGGACGTGCGGCGGATGAAAGGACTGCGTATTTTGATTCGTCTCGTCGTTCTGAGCAACTTTCATGTACAAAGTATTTTTATCCGAGTTACAGATTATTTTATACTAAATTTTAAAGTTTCTTTTATTTTCTAGAATTAACATATTATTCTAATTCGGTTTGACTAAGTCAATTTGACTAGTCAAAGGGGGATGTGTGGCCCACATGTCATAGACTATTTACCTAAACAAATAAATAAATCTAACTTATTTAAAGTGAAGGCATACATGTCATCTACTACTAGACTAACTTAGCTCTAAACTAGTACTACTACTAACTAAGCCTAGCAACTCATTAAGTAAGGGCCGGCCTGGGCACAGCCCTGCACACACACTCACGCACACACACGCTACACGCACACAACACACACACTCACACTCGGGCATGGCCTTTGCCATGGCCAGCAGCGGCAGCAAACAGAGCAGAGGCAGGGGCAGCGCAGCAGCACACAACTACGCAAGGAGGAGCAGCAGTGCGGCGGCGGCGGCAAGAGCAGTAGCAGTACGCGGCAACAGAGAGCAGCAGTAGAGAGCAGCGACAGCAGGGGTGGGCGCGCGGCCAGGAGCGCACGCGAGGCTGGGAGCGCACGCAAGGCCGCTGGCAGGAGCAGCGGCGAGCGGGGCGAGGCCAAGGCGCGCGCTGGGGGTGGCAGGGGTGCGGTCTAGGGGCGCGGTAAGCAAGGGAGAGACCTCGGGGGCGGGCGCGGGCAGCCGGAGTGGCTAGCGAGCGCGGGAGCGGAGCTCCGTCCGAGATCTGTCCAAAAGGAGATGCGACAAAATCGACACAAATCGGAACCGGGGTTGAGGGGGGTCGGTCGAGGAGCTCACTGTGAAGCTCGTAGACGCGGGATGGAGGTGCAGGGACGACCGGACGCGACGAGCTCAACGTTGAGGGGCGACGGCCGTGTCGGGAAACCGGCTCGATGCCGAGCGTACGATGCCTCCTAGCTTGAACCAGTGGATGTAGGCGAAGGAGTCGACGATGGCGGAGCTCTTGGACATCTTCATACGATGAGGGGAGGCCGGTGGCCGCGTGCTCCATGGTGTTGCATCGACGATGTGCTCGGGCACGAGTTTAGATCGAGAGAGAGAGAGAGGTGATGGGGAGGTATGAAGTGGCTAGGGTTTGTCAACGGGGTCGGGAGGGCTCTTATGCATCTCCAGGACGAGCGGATGATCGACACGGCGACGGAGGAGGCCATGGCGGGCATGGATGCACGCCACGCACAGACACTGCCTCCTCTCTGTACATAGGAGGAAGAAAAAGCCCGTGGTGGGCTTGGGCCTGCAGTGTAGCATTGGGCTACAAGTGTACAGTGTAGCTTTCCGTTTTTTCAATTCCTTTTCTGTTTCTCTTTTCTTTTCTTTTTTGATATTGCGTTCTATCTACTTCGCCTGGGAAACGAATTTATTTAGTCATGAAACTTGACACACAAATACTAGGTAATATTTTGAGGCCACACAACAAGTCTCACATTATTTGGAAATCGTATTTACTTTTAGGATTTAAAATGGCCAAACTAGATGCCATCGGACGTGTTTAAAGGTTTCTGGGGTTCATTGGGTTAACCAAATGAAGTTGGTTTCTACATGATAAATTATCAGGGGAATTTATGGATTAACGTGAACATTTTTATTTTACTTTTTGATGAAAAATTATTTTGAATCTATTTTAAATTTGAATTTGAATTGTTTTCGAGCCATTGTGAGATCGGCCATAGTAATCGTGGTGATGTGGCATTATTACCAGGGGATTACTGTAGCTTAATTATCGGGGTGTTACATACACACCCTAAGATAAGATAATGGGGGCAAGTCCATACGAGGAAGATGTGTTAGTACAACTATGTCCCTCGGTGCGGTGCTGGTTTTTCCTCTTTAAAAAGATAAGATAATGGGGGCAAGTCGTGTTATGGACTCGCCTCCGTATGCGACGCCGCGGCATGTCGCATCGTCGCCTGCTACGACTTGTTCCTGGCTCGGCCTCACCGGGATGGGGGAGGGGGTCCCGACCCCCTCCCCCCAGCTCGGCCTCGCGCTAACGCGATAGTGCGCTCGTTTGACAGGCGTAGTGCGGTTATTCTGTCCCCCCCCCCCCCCCACACACACACGCAACCACACACCCTAAGATAAGATAATAGGGGCAAGTCTATACAAGGAAGATGTGTCAGTACAACTATGCCCCTCGGTGTGGTGCTGGTTTTTCTCCTAAAAAGATAAGATAATGGGGGCAAGTCATGTTACGGACTCGCCTCCGCATGACGCCCCCCCCCCCCCACACACGCACCCACACACCCTAAAAAAGATAGATGTTCTTCAGTCCGTATAAAAAAATATCTGTACAACTATGCCACTAAGTGCGGTCCCTATATATCTTACCCAGATATTCATTAAAAAAATCCAAAAAATGCCAAAAAGAATGAGAACAAAGAGAAAGCGAGAGGAAAACACACTATAAAAAAAGATGTCAGTTCAAGTAGAGGAAAACCTTTAGTACTAAAAAATGCTTATATTAGGCAAAAAATCATAAAAACTAGAAGGAAAGAATGCTAAGAATAAAAAATATTGACCTCCCAAGGGACAGGTCGGCCCAACGCAAGTGGGTGCTAGGACTCAAGCCAACCACGAAACAACCGGTGAATCCTTTGTAAACCAGACTACGGGAGCCAACCCACCAGGGCCCACACGTCATGACAGAGGGCGAGTGTCGTGTATAAGCGCTCGAGTAAGTATTCAGACGAGTTCGGCCAGTGAGCCTCGGCAGCGCTTATAAACCGGTACAGAGCCCCCTCAACTAGCGAGGTGGGACTAAACATATAGCGCACGCAAATGCCGCACTACACAGCCACGCGGACGAGCTATCTATGCCGAAAACAATGGCTCCTGCGGATGGCCCGATACAGTTGTTCGCCCCATTACAAAATTCCAACTGATCACACATGACCAAATAAAAAAACAAATGCAGATAATTTTGAAAAAACCTCATAAGAAATCAGCTCAAAACAAATAATGTAAAAAGTTCAAACACATGTTAATTGTAAGAACTAAAAATAAAATAAAAAACTTTTTTGGAAACTTACACGTAGAAGATTGTAATAAAAATTTCAGAAACAAATTTATAAAAAGTTCAACTACTAAAATTCATAAGGTTCAAGTAAAATTAGTACTGTGCAGCAAAGATTAGATTCTTTTTATTTTAGAAAATACTAGAACTATCACTATTCAACTAAAAGAATAAAAATTGTGCTCTAAAATTCATGTCAAAAAGTAAGAAATAATGCTCTACAACAAACAAATGCGATTGGCCATTGACATCCTAAATAGTTCAGTACTATCATTAACAGCATGTAAGTTCAGCAAACTCAAAATCTAAAAGGGGTCCTACAACCATCATCTGCGTATATTTTCCGTCTGCGAGCTATGTACATGAAAATATCCCAGTCAAAACAAAGGATGCCCATCAGCTCAACTACAATTGTTCCAGTTCAAATATGAAAGAATATATAAAAACAATTATGCTTGAGCAAAAAAATAGGAAGCATTACATAAATTAAAAAATAGCGCATACAATAACATACAAACAAATTGTTCCAAACCATGTGGTAATACCATAGAATTCAACCATCTCACATGCATTGTTTTAAAGAAAAATACTGCAACATAATCAAACGCACACAAATCTCACAACCAGCGTCATTTGCCACATTTAAACCTACAACACATAAATTCTGAACGTTAGAGAGTCATCTTCCCTGGAGAACATAACCATAACCACATCACCATCCTCAAATCCAGACTCTGCCACAAACTCCTTCCACCCAGTAGTTAGGTTGATGCAACCATCAAAGTCGATGTGGTAGGCAACTTCCATCAACTGATACCCGTTTTTGTCTGAAGTCTCCATCTTCAGTATCCCGGAACTAGGAGCAACAATCCTGATTCTGGGTGACATTTTCTGCAAATGGGCATGGGAGTAGAAAACAAAGTGAACACCTGACATAACTGGATTTTTAAACAGATCTAGGAACGGTTGCA
The DNA here is from genome assembly GCF_003073215.2 of Triticum urartu. Lineage (NCBI taxonomy): Eukaryota > Viridiplantae > Streptophyta > Magnoliopsida > Poales > Poaceae > Triticum > Triticum urartu. Next base: position 363,579,353 of record NC_053026.1, on the reverse strand, counting down.
TAACAAAGTGAAAAGAAAATATCTGAACCAAAACAAAAACACCAAACTAACTAGTCATATGACCTGACTAAACTGAAGAAACATACATATCAATACACCTACAGTTAAAACATCTGACAAAAACAGAATGATGCTTATACAAAAATGGATAAGTACTGTTAAGTAATGAACAAATACACACACAAATCCATACTGTTAAATTCTGACAAAACTAAATTAAAATTATAGACAAACTATTGATAAAACTAAACTACAGATTCAGTCCATGGGATTCAAAATGAGACCTGCAAAAAGAAGAAAATAAAACAAATAGAAACACATACCCATGATTCCTTCAAGTCCCCAACCGTCAGGCGATAAACATAGGGTGCACGAAACCCATGGTTGTTGTACAGCAGACACGAAAGTTGCCCACGGCGCTGAGTCTCGGTGAGCTCCAAACCAGATTCGTACACACAGCCACTAGCTATGCGCGCCATCTTTGCCAGACATCCGCGTGAACAATCCTCCATGGAAAACACAGGAATAGGGAAGAAAACAACAGAGAGAAGAGGGAGGAACCTAGATCTGATTCTGGAAGAAGGAAGAAAAAGGAGGGGGAGACTGAGCCACACACCACACATAGATGGATAGAATTTATAGCTAGGGAGACTCACAGATTATAATAATAATAAATAGGCAGGTGTGCAGCCAGCTGGTAGAAAATAGTTATTATACAAGTCATGCAACATTTGACCGCAAATCACTTCAACTTCAGATAAAACAGCAGTTCAAAAATGCACATAACAAACATATGCAAATAAAACAACACATTCTGAGGTAGACAGTTGAATTCATTTAGTCATTCAACCATCTGCTTCCTCACAACACAATCTTAAAAACATAAAAATCCAGTACTTCGGTCATAACGATCAAAGAAACGACGCCATTTGGCCCTGGTGGATGGATGTGGAGCCGTGGCTGCTCTCGCCCTAGCCCAACTGATGATCTGAATATGGTTCCTTCCCCTGACCTTTGGGAAAAGTAGCTCCAGTTCATTGGAGTTGCAAGTATGCATCACCTCGCGCACAAGGCTTCTGTTGAACTCTGCCTCCACTTCCTCCTCGGCAGCACGTCGTGCCCTCTGCCTGCACCTGCGCCTCCTCCTCCTCCTTTGCTCCACTATTGCAACCCACACATCGACAGCATCCCCCTCCTCTGTGACCTCTCCCAGCTCAGGATCCATCTATCTTTTCTTTGGTTGCAGCTGGTGGAATGAAAGTGACAGAGGGCTCGGGCTTTATACTCAAAGTGCAGAGGTATGGGTAGGCAGACAGTAGAAAATACTTACTCCGATGTCAACGCACAGTAATACAACTTTGGCACAAAGCAGTCCAACTACACATACATCAACAATTCAAACAACACTGAAAACACGCAACTTAATTACACAGTTTGACCAGATTACAAGAAAATGCAGGCTACAGTCAGCCACAATACACCACCTCTGCCAACGACCAAATAACATGGGAATCCAGGGGTAGAAACAACTCAAAGAAGCAAAATTGAAAACACAAATCTTTTCATACAATCCTCATCTCTCTCCCTGCAATGCCAATTCGAAAGTAAAACATCAGAAAAAGAAGAACACATTTGCATGGCGAATGTGGAAAACGACCAAGAACACAAAAACTTGTAATCAGAAATTACAGATGAAAATAATCTCCCAAAACTCTAACACATCGATAATTCTCACATCCAAAACAACACATAAAACAACAAACGGGATGTTAAATTGACGGCTACGAACACCACGGTAAACACCAACGCCCAAAACACGTACGCCGCCAAATGCCCACGCCGTCACCTTCGGTGACTTGAGATCGGAAAACACGACCAGGTGAGCGCACGCATGTGCGGAACCCCGTACATGTCTCCTCTGGCAACGAATGGCCTGCAGCACCGCGTCGGAGAACCCCCGGAAGCTACCCGTTGCATCCCCTGTTTCTGTCCATCGTAGACGCGGGAAAATCTGTTCAGGTAGAAAACCGTGTCAGTCCAAGCTATAAACTATGTCAGTTCAAGTAGGGTAACAGAATAATATTCTGTTACGCGAAACAAAATAGCCCAGATGTATGCAATCCCATCGCACAACACACACGTATTATTAGCAGCAACCGTCTGTGTTATTATCGGTCTTCGCACACATTTCTGATTACAGACCTGTTTGCCACGTATCACACACATCTTGTTATATTCAACCGTTTATGTTCTCTGGTCTCAACGCAAACAGTTCATCCGAGTGAACTGCATGTCGTATATCGCACACACCTTAATCTGGCTGACCTTTTTTTGTGTTGCCTAATCACAAACAGTTCATCTGAATGAACCGTATGTTGTATATTGCACACACCTTCATCTGGCTGCCCGTTTCTTTTGTTCCTCCTCATCACAAATAGTTTGAACTGAACTGTATGCCCTACATCACACATGCAACTAAAATCTGAACCGTGTTTGATGGCTCCGCCATCGCAAATGTTTTGCACCTTTTTGACGGTTTTTACACCATCGTTTGCGATTAATGCATCGCACACAGTTTTGTCGAAGGGTCTCTCATTGTAGTGTCGCGTTAGCAGCATCCTGCAGTAGTGAAGATAGGCCCTGACTCTCCATTATGGAGAATGGAGATTATCCTGTCTCCAATTCTTGCGCTTCGCACAATGTTGCTTCCAAGTAGCTCCCTATGATTGACCATACATTCTTTCCAATCTTTGATTGTCATGTATTCATCGGTTTTAGAAATCCGGTATGAACAGGAGTGATTCGTAGGATGACCCGGCCATAAGGTCATAACATCAAGGCGACCTTTTGGAAACATCAGATGAGGCACACAATCCTTCGGGATTTTTTGTTGAAAAACATAGTAATAACTTCGTAGTTAGCAATGTAGTTGAGTTTTAGAAACATTTATGCAAAAGATGCACAGATGTCGTAATAGTAAAGAATCTTACCATGTCATCTCCATGGATGTTACCGTAGTTCAACACGTGCATTAGTGGCACATATTGACCATAATGTGGAGTTTGATAATGGATATTATAATTCCCAAGATCATTAATAAATGAGATCAGATGATTTTTCTCCTGATAAGTTAATTCTGAGCCATCGGTGTAGTAGGTTCTGTCTACCATCTTCCGCACATTCTTTGAAGAATGAAAATAAGCTATCAATGGAAATAAGCTGTCAATTATTTTGAAATAAATAGTATAAATTATTTAATAACTATGTTTGAGAAACTCACATTGCGGTAGAATTGGAAGCGTATCTATAAGGTCCCAAATGTCCATATTATCTTGCTCGATGTCAGGATAACCAAGATCCATGGTGACAAGCATACCCTCATGAAAAGCATACGTCTTGCAAAGTGCTTCCCAATTCGGGCGACCAAAATGGGTTACACTCTCAGAATTGTATAGATTTACATCAAAATCCATACCATGATGGGTCCTTAGCTGAATTATCTTTGTTTCCATACTTTCATGATCTTCAAAATCCATCCTCTCCAAGACATAGGGTCTTGCATGGCATGGGATAAGCTAGTTGAATTGTAAAAGACGAAAATTACATGTTGAAGAAGCAGAAGTCGTGCTTAATTATGAAAAAAATACTTGTTGTCGCTGCGTACCGTTTCAACATCGAAGGTCTCCTGGAGCTTAATGCTGAAGCGCCGACCTTCTACCAGGTGAGGCCTGTCGCACTGACCTCGGTCATCGCCGCACCAGTCGCACTCCGATGGGAGACTTTCGCCGTCCGACGACGACATCGACGACAATTCCTATGTTCATAATTGCAATATTAAACTTGTACAATTAAATATATGTACTACAAAATCTAAATTAGATCACTATTATTCATCACGGGTTGACTATCGGTCTGTCGAGTCTTTTCTTGAAAACTCTCAGCTCACATGTATACATTCGACCTTTGGTGATGGTCGCTCCTCCTTTCGTCCCTGGGTGCATTACACCAAAATGTCTAGCACACGGGAACGGAGGAGAAGCGACCCCGGTACCAGCCCGGTAGAGCCTAGTCCCGGACATGGCCCCTTTGATCAAGCAGGCCTCCTCCGTCGAGTCAATGACGAGGATGCGGGATAGGCATCGTCGACATTGATGCAGGAATAATTGCTTTAACTAAAAAATAACAACAAATGTGACATGTTCAAAATATGTCATGTCCACTTCAAAACAAATCAACGTAGAATTATGTTAAATACACCTAAAAATAAACTAGTTCTATTAATTTTCTTACTAAAAATAAACTAGTTCTATAGTAAAATTTTAATTAGATCATCAAATCTCAATACCTAAATTTTCTTACTAAAAATAAACTAGTTCTATTAATTCAACTAGTTCAACTAAGCACTTAGTATAAATAAAAATAAACTAGTTCTTACTAAAAGTAAACTAGTCCAATTAGTTCTATTAATTTTCTTACTAATTCTATTAAACACTTACTAAAAATCAGTAAAACAATTACATTATACAAGAACAGTAAAAAAGAGTTTAGGGTTTAGGAGAGATGGAGGGAGGAGGGGTTGGGGAGGGAGGAGGAGGAGGGAGGAGAGAGGAGGAGGGGGAGGAGGGTGGCCAACTCAGAGGAGGGAGGAGGGGCGACCGGAGGAGGAGGGAGGAGGGGCGGCCGGAGGAGGTGGGAGGGGGCGGTTGGAGGAGGAGGGAGGAGGGCATAGTGGGAAGAGGAGGGAGGGGAGGATGGAGGAGGGAGGAGGAGGGATGGACGGACTACCTCAGTGGAGGAGGAGCAGCGCCGGCGGGCGACGGCGGTGGTCGGGGAACGGCGGTGGCGGCGGAAGAGGGGGTGCAAGGGAGAGTGAGTGAGAGGGAGAGTGAGAGGGTCGGCCGCACGGGGACGATAAGGTAGGGTTGGTAGCACCGCGGGTTTAAGAAAAGCGCTACTACTATGGAGCAGAACAGTAGCGCTGGATAAGGATACGCGCTGCTGCTAAGTGGGGCTAGCCATGTGCGCCCAGTTCAAACTTAGCAGCAGCGCGTTTTTCTAACACGCGCTGCTGCTAACAGGATAGTAGTAGCGGCTTTTACGGCCGCGCGCTATTACTACGTAGCAGTAGCGCCTCATTTTAACCAGCGCTACTAGTAATCTTCTATGTATAAGGTTTTCCCTAGTAATGTACATTTAAAACACCACCCGTTGTCACTTTACTCCAAATTCGTCTTTCACAACTAATAAAAAATATCCAGAACATCACACATAGTTCTTTTATAGGAACTATTTGCGATGAAAATTTCTGGGTCTATTTAAGTCTTCCTCCTTAAGCTTCGCCGGCTCGTCTGCTCCAGTGCCGGCAACCCCCGAATCCACGCATCCCGATCCCCATTCCCGCACCCCCTTCTTGCAAAGATAAAGCCGTGGAAACGCTCCGTGAAGGCACGATGGTCGTGTCCTCCCCGAGCGCCGCCGCCTGTGCCGAGAGCGCGTCCGCCTATGCCGAGTGCCGCCGCATCCGCATTGAGCGCGGCCGCATCCGCCGAGAAGGCGTCTGCGGCAGCCGATAGGGCAGCTGCAGCTGTCGAGACGACTGCAGCCACTGCTGCGATGATGGATACAAATGCTGAGAGAACTCGAGTCGCCGTCCGTGCCGCCGATGTCGCCCTGGCCTAGGTCGAGGCCATCCACGCCAAGATATTCCAGGCCACCTCGGAATCCAGCATGCAACCCACGTACGAAAAGGCGGCGGTGACCATGGAGCACCTGCTTCCTCATGAGATCGCCGAGCGGGAGCTGGAGATGCAGGAGGCGGCGGAGATCGAGGAGCGCCGGGAGGAGGAGTTGCGTGTGGCCGGGGTCGAGGTAGAGAAGAGTCTGTCCGTCGAGGAACCGGAGGTGGAGTACCAATGCGAGCTCTGGCGCAGCCACTACTACGAGTACTACAACCCTAAGGGCGGCGCCGAGGATGAGGATGCGGTCGACTTCGGCAGGGGGGCACGGAGTCCACCAACGGCGGCATTTCGCCAAGACAAGTCATCAACGTCTCATCTCACACCGGCGATGCATAGGCCTGCGCAACGGCGGATTTGTTAAAATTATGCACACTTAGGCTTTGTTTTTAATGCTAGTCTTTTGTTAGAGCAATGTTTAGGTCAACTGGCTCTATTTAATTACTAAAATTGCTCGATTCAGTAAGTGTGGTCTATGTGTTGTACGCTCTTTTGTGTGCCCAAATTAGCAAGCAATATTAAATTATGCAATGACGTACCCGGGGAAATTTCCACCAAAATTTGAATTATCAAACTCATCCCATGCGTGTAAAGCAGAAGAATCGTTTGCGATGCACACAATCGTTCAAAGTGGATGGTGTCTGGCGGCACCGCTCGCAAAGTTTCCCTCCACATTTCAAATTTTTTGGCCTACTGCCAAAATATCTACCCCAGCCCCCCTCCCTCTTCCCCACCCCCTTTTCTCCCCGACCACAAGTCACATTTCCCCTGTTTTCTCCTCCCTTCCTTCCTAAGCTATAGCCGCTTCCTCGCTTGCTTCCTCGCTCTTGCGGTCTCGCATCCTACCGCCAAGGACGCCATGGTCTTCTTCAATGACCTCTCCAGCGGTTCCTCCTCCAACGACGACTCCTTCACCACCCAGGTATGCCTCTCTTCTCTCTCTCAGGCTATGACTTGGAATGATGGATTTTAACCCGGTGGTCGATTTGAGTCACCTCTTCCTCTTGTGGCTCCCTAGGACCATCAGTTGCAACGAATGGAGCGGGGTGGCTAAAGATCTGTCTGCTCATTCTCACCATCAATCTCCATGTGTGAAGCTAGTTGTGTTTGAATATGTGGACACTCGGAGGAAGTTTCTGGCAAGTGCAGAGAAGGTTAGACCCTCTTTCATTGCTACAAATCATTTGTTAGATGTGATTCAGACACTTTCATGGTCCCAACCCATTCATAACACACCTTCAACCCAACGCATCCTAAGACAGTGCCATAGTTTGTACCCAATATCTAAAAATGTTGCCATCTCATCAGCGGTGCCATTAGAAAATTATTTGGCACGGCTTCAGTAGTTTGTGCAGCCAACTTTGGTCCACACATCCGAGCAGCCAAGCAGTAAAATACTAAATCTTTATGGCACAAAGGAACTGGGTATCAGAGCAACTAGGTGCTCCAGAGTCCGGGTCCCTGATTTTTTCCGCTACATCGGCTCGCCAGTGCAGGGCACCCATGCGAAATGTAGCAATAGTTGTCTTTACACCGGTTTTGGCATACATAGTGGACGGCCTTAGTGCTATTGGTTCTATGTTACTAAATTTGTGCATGTACACACATGTTAGTATCAATTTGTTGTCATCCAAACACTGTCGCTATGTTGTTGCAGTTATATTTATCTCCCTCATAAAATGTCCAGTTTGTTATTTATAGTAGTACATGAGTAAGAACTTGTAGCGTTGTTGTAGTTAATTATAGCTTCTGATGTTTTAGAATTTGGTTGTTGTCTCAGTAGTAATTAATTCATTTGCACATTGATCTTTTTGAGAAGATATGTCATAATTAACCTGTGTCTTCAGTTTTTCAAAATAAGTATTGGTGATTTTCTATGTTGTTGGAGTGGGTTGATCAAGAATGGCCACAGTCTTTGAAAATGTGCCTAGCAAAGCTCTGGAGCATGTATGAGGAAGAGAACAGAGGTAGGCTTAGAGAAAGTGTTGTCAATGCTGAAGAATATTTGAAGATGTAGGGTAAAAAGAGGAAGGTGGAGAATGAGCTCAGATTTTTTTTAAATCAGACTTTGCTAAGATGGTGTTGGCGAAGGAGGAGGCACTGTCCCAGTTGGCCAGTGCAAAACAGGTTCTTACTGAACTGAAAGCAGAGGTGGATAAGACGAGCCTGGATGATCTTGATTAGGGAAATGAATATATTGTCCTAATATTGTTCTTATGAAGTTGAACTAGCTATATGCTGCACTGTGATGTTTTCAGGTAGCTATCATACTGTGATGTTAAAATATATTTACGTGCCTGATATGAAATTGGCAAACAGCTGTTCAATATGAAATGTGAATTTGCGTAATATTGGAATTATTAATTGTAAACTAATAAACCTGCTAAATGTGTCATGGAACTTTGCAAACGGTTCTAGCAGTAAAAGTGCTTGTGATAGATAGCCCAATGCCACACAATTTTCTTCATCAAATCATGTGTGATGTAGTTGATAAAAGCAAACGGTTAACCAAGGCAGAGCCTGTGTGACAGTTACACCTATCACACACGAGCCTATACATAAACTTGTGTGGGATGTACATACGAAAGGAAACGTTTTCCCTGGATTGACTATGTGGGATGTACATACGAACGGAAACGTTTCCTGGATTGGCCGTATGGGATGTACATATTAACAGAAACGTTTCTCTGGATTGACTGTGTGAGATATACATAAGAACGGAAATGTATTTCTTGGATTGACTATGTGTGATATACATACGAACAGAAATGTTTTCTGAGATTCACCGTGTGGGACGTATATACGAACGGAAACGATTGGGTTTCGATGCCTCACCCGATCGCACACGAGCTCATTTTGCCCCAGCCTGTATGCCAGGAGGGCCTATCCCCGACGGTTTCTGGGTCGTGTGAGAAGGACCCCCTATCTCCCACACTCACTTGACGACGGTTCCAAATGTCATCGCGGAAAGGGGTTACAAACTGTGTGTTAGCACCGATGCATACTAGTGGAAGGTGAAAATGGACAGGAGAATAAATACGTGGGAGATGCCCGTGGCCTATGGAGAGGCGTTGCTAGCATGGAGATGGTCACTGCTTGGGAGAGAGTTTTCAGAAAAATAAAGCAAAAAGATCATTTAAGCAGATGAAAGTGGCTTGATCAAATCACTACAGGAATCAGCTACTTTACCATCTGCCACGGCAGACGGCAAAGGCAGGAACAGCGGACGGCAAAGGTCTTTGCCATCTGCCGCAGACGGCAAACAGCTCCGGCAAAGTAAGGATCGGCAAAGAGCTACTTTGCCGTCCGCTTTCGGCGGCTGACGGGAAAGGGGCCTTTGCCATCAGCAGCTGACGGCAAAGAAAGCATACGGCAATAATTACGCTGTTAGTCCGTTAGGTGGCTAACGACAGCCTTTGTCGTCCGCCGCTGACGGAAAAAAAATTCCTGCCTTTGTCGTCCGCCGAATGATGTCAGCTGGACGTCACTACACGGCAGGCCTTTGCCGTCCGCGGCTGTAGGCAAAGTTGTTTACTCTTTGCCTTCCGCCGCTGTAGGAAAAGCCTTTGCCGTCCGCCGTTGTAGGCAAACTGGCCAAATGGGTCACTTCCCAGGAGGCACAGGTGGCCACCGCGTGGCTGCTTTGCCGTCCGCGGCTGTTGGCAAAGTTTCCTTTGCCGTCCGCGGCTGTCGGCAAAGGTGGCTTTGCCATTAGTGGCTGACGGCAAAGATCCTGCTTTGCCCCATTTTTCTGTTTTTTAAAATGCAACAATTTTGACAGCAAATATATATGACATATATATATATCACAGGGCTATTTAACAGCAAAAATATCACATATCCAGCACATAAGTTTCATCGCACATACATATATAGTTCCATCCATTCATACATACCAAGTTCCATCATAGCAAGCTAGAAGAATATTTGAAGAGAATGAAAGAAAAAACAAGCACTCCATCATAGCAAGCTAGCTTCCGTGAAGTGAATGAAATCTGCAAAATGGCAAATAAGGAAGTTAGAAAAAAGTGACTAGAACAAGAAGACTAGAACAAGAAGACTAGAACAAGAAGTATATGTCATTTATGAGCTAACTTAGGTGAAATGGATCAGATATGAGCTAACTAAGTTGAAATGGGTCGTTTATGAGCTAACTAAGGTGAAATGGATCATTTATGAGCTAACTTAGGTGAAATGGATCGTTTATGAGCTAACTTAGTTGAAATGGATCATTTATGAGCTAACTTAGTTGAAATGGATCGTTTATGAGCTAACTAAGGTGAAATGGATCGTTTATGAGCTAACTTAGGTGAAATGGATCGTTTTTGAGCTAACTAAGGTGAAATGGATCCTTTATGAGCTAACTTAGGTGAAATGGATCGTCTATGAGCTAACTTAGTTGAAATGGATCCTTTATGAGCTAACTTAGGTGAAATGGATCGTCTATGAGCTAACTTAGTTGAAATGGATCATTTATGAGCTAACTTAGTTGAAATGGATCGTTTATGAGCTAACTAAGGTCAAATGGATCGTTTATGAGCTAACAAAGGTGAAATGGATCGTTTTTTAGATAACTTAGGTGAAATGGATCATTTATGAGCTAACTTAGTTGAAATGGATCGTTTATGAGCTAACTTAGGTGAAATGGATCATTTAAGAGCTAATTTAGGTGACATGGATCGTTTTTAGCTAACTTCGGTGAAATGGATCGTTTATGAGCTAACTAAGTTGAAATGGATCGTTTATGAGCTAACTTAGTAAAAAGCATCATTTTAGAGCTAACTAGGTGTGATGGGTCATTTTGGAGCTAACCTAGGTAAGATGGTTCATTTTGGAGCTAACCTAGGTGAAATGGGTCATTTTAAAGCTAACGTAGGTAAAATGGATCATTTAGGAGCTAATCTAGGTAAAATGGGTCATTTTAGAGCTAACTTGGATAAAATGGATCGTTTATGAGCTAACTAAGGTGAAATGGATCGTTTTTTTAGCTAACTTAGATGAAATGGATCGTTTTTTAGCTAACTTAGGTGAAATGGATCATTTATGAGCTAACTTAGTTGAAATGGATCGTTTATGAGCTAACTTAGGTGAAATGGATCATTTAAGAGCTAATTTAGGTGAAATGGATCGTTTTTAGCTAACTTAGGTGAAATGGATCATTTATGAGCTAACTTAGTTGAAATGGATCGTTTATGAGCTAACTTAGGTGAAATGGATCATTTAAGAGCTAATTTAGGTGAAATGGATCGTTTTTAGCTAACTTAGGTGAAATGGATCATTTATGAGCTAACTTAGTTGAAATGGATCGTTTATGAGCTAACTTAGTAAAAAAGCATCATTTTAGAGCTAACCTAGGTGTGATGGGTCATTTTGGAGCTAACCTAGGTAAGATGGTTCATTTTGGAGCTAACCTAGGTGTGATGGGTCATTTTGGAGCTAACCTAGGCAAGATGGTTCATTTTGGAGCTAACCTAGGTGAAATGGGTCATTTTAAAGCTAACGTAGGTAAAATGGATCATTTAGGAGCTAATCTAGGTAAAATGGGTCATTTTAGAGCTAACTTGGATAAAATGGATCATTTATAAGCTAACTAAGGTAAAATGGGTCATTTTAGAGCTAACTTAGGTAAAATGGATCGTTTATGAGCTAACTAAGCTAATTATGCAATTTTTGACATAAGTAAGCTAAGTACAGATCGTTTTAGAGCTAACTTAGGTAAAATGGATGGTTTTGGAGGTCAGTAAGCTTATTAAGTCATTTTGTTGGAAAAGAAGCTAACTCTAGGTCATTATGGTAAGCATATTGGAGGAAATAAATCTAATCTAGGTCTTTATGCATTTGTTAAGCAAAACACTAGAGAAACTTACCTTGATCATGGAGGTGTAGGAGCAGGCTGGCTCGTGCCGGTAGCTGGAGAAGGATCGTTTCGAAAGATCATTTCCAATGTCTCATTAGCATGATGACACTCAAATGTTAAGACTAGCAAGTAATGTACATTCAAATTAAACTCATCATGGTCCCAGGATCAATCACTGGCATCGGCGGAGCGGTCTGACCGGACTTCTCGCACACAGACTCCACATTCGGTTTTGACAAGTCAGTCATACTAGTTAGTAATGAGAGAAACACTACATAAATGTTTTGGGTAATCTGCAAAAGAAACTTACCACAAGGAGCTCATACATGGCCCTTTCCTGCATGTCATTCCGTGCCCTCTCCTCCTCCAACATCTTTGTCGTCCTCTCCTCCAAGTCCCGCTGCCTCTCCGCCGCCTTCGCCAGAAGTTTCTTCGTTCTATCTCTCTCACTCTGTATAGCAGCCTGCAACACCACTCACATGACCATTTGTAATCATTGATGGAAGCGCACACAATGTAATGGAGAAAGATAGCTGAGTACGTATAACTAACCTTGAAGGCGAGTTGGACTGGCCATTCACGAGTCCTTATCTCAGGAGCGGAGCTCAACTGGCGCGCCTTGATCTCCGGGAGAGTGCTAGGAAAACAAATAAGTCCATCTCCCATGGCTATGGAGCCATGGGACCTCCCTCCACCAGATATCATCAGCAGCTCTGTATCAATGGGGCCCTTGCTCGGGTTAAAGTCCTCCCCTTTCCTCGCCTTCCCCTCATCTCTATATTTCACGAGCTTGTCGTGGGAGGAGATGTTGGTGAAGTTCTTTGGATCATCGAGGTCAGACGGAGAGAATGCCTTGGCTTTCTTGTAAGAGGCAGTGTGGGCCATGGCATACAGGTCGTACACCTCTGGCACCTTATCCGCCTTATTGTAGCATGCCTGAAAGAGAGAAACAAATTAAATTAGTAATTAAAGGGCTAAAGCTAGCATGATGAATGAATTGCATGAATCATGAAGCAAACCACATACCCAGTTCCGCCCGAACTGATATAAGTTGGAGCTGCCTTGATGGTGTGGCACACCTTCCATTTGGGCACGTTTGTCCTTGGCCTCGTTGTGGAGGGCTAGCCATTCTTTTGAGCACCACTCATTGACCAACACCTCCCAATAATCCATCCGATCCGCACACCATCTCAGAGGGGCCTAAGTTAGCAAATAGAAACTTGAGCGCTACGGCTATGAATTACTAAATGAAGGAAGTAAGTACAAGGCCTTAAGAATTACCTTCATGTACTCCTCCTTACTCAAGTACTTCTCGCGGCACGCCGGCTTGGTCTTCTTGATACCACGCGAGGCGTAGTAGTCTCGAACAGTCTGCACCCAAGCCTCGTGCCGTAAGTTCTATAGTAGTGCTTGCAGACATTATCGATAACATTTGCCGCTTCCTCCTCGTATCCCTCCTCACACCTGTAGAATGCCTACAATCAAATGAGACAATATTGATTAGTACAATTAATAACTAGCTAGTTGAAGATTTTTTATTGTGTAAAGGAGAAATTACCCAGAACTTTCTGATCACCATGTCTGCCCTCGTCTTGCACAAGACACCGTCGATAATCTCACCCGGCGGGGCCGAGGCAGCCAAGTAGTGCTCCCAACTCAATCCAAGCTCTGGAAGCCGACCCTCACCAGGCAATGTGACAAACCCCGGGAAGTTTTGCCGACAAAGAACTCCAAGGACGGAGTTGGGCCGGCGGACACCATGATGGTGGTCCCAACCCCTGCAGCATGATAAGGCCAACGCATTAGTTATTTGAAGAAACGTGAATGCAGAAGGTACAAAAAGATTAAATGCACTTACCTCTCCCCATCAGGGAAAATCAACCACCTCTGCTCGCGGGTCGCCGGCACGGACAGGAGCCGTGTACAACCACGCTGGTAGATGGTGCCCCCCTCCTCCTCAATATCAGTCGGCTCCCCGCCATCATCAGCATGGCCACTCAGCTCCTCAGGCTGATCCGGCCAGGTACCCCATCCAGACGTGTGCTCCTCCGGGGTCTCGTGGGCCGAACTCTCGTGGGCCGAAGGCCCGTCGACCCGAGGCACGTGGTCCAAAGGCTCGTGGACCGAAGGCTCATGGACCGGAGTCTGTGTAGCCTCCTCCTCGGACGAGTCCACCCTAGCAGTCACGTGCTCGGGTGAAACAGCTGGGGGTGGAGGCGAGGAAGGCGCCCTAGCAGTCACCGTACGTCCTCTCCCGTGACCATGTGCTCCAGCTCCTCTCTTCTTCTTACCTCGTCCCCTGCTGGTCACCGCAGTCGACAAAGAAGGGCCTGACGGTGTCGCCATACTGTCCAGCAACGCTCGGCGGAGAGGTGTGTGTGGAATGGAAGACCTCACACCACACGCCGATGAAGAAGGGGCCTCGGAGCGCTCCCGACCAGCGCCCACCATCTTTCAACACCTGCCATGACAAAGAGTAAATGAAATTAGTACAACATAAAAATACCGACATGAATAATAATATGTATATCACTGAAGTGTATCATCATCAAGTACAACATAAAAAAATTGAATACCTGACACTACTAATAATCTCGATCAGTATCATCAATAAATGCATAATCATCATCATCGCTATAATCAATGACGGGCTCATAGGGTTCAGTGGCATCAACATGTGGAAGGCCACCTTGACGTAATCGGTCAAGCAATGACAGGTCATCCGCAGCAGTAACCTCTTCTTGTTCCAGCTCTTCTTGTTCCTCCTCTGGGGTGATGTCGGATTCACTGTCGCTGTCTACTTCAATGTTTTGGGGTGAAGTATAGCGGTTCTTGAAACTCTTTTTGGAAAGACGTGTCTCTTGGAAGAATTCTCCTTCATATGTGCCTGGGTTAATGTGAGGTTCATAATCCTCTTCCTTTGGGGGAGATAGTCTAGCACGTGGTGGCACTTCATAAACGACATCCCAACCTTTCAGATTTGGACTAGTTTGGCAGGCCCAGGGTAGATAGAATACTTGGGTCGCCTGTTGAGCCGTAATATAGACATCACGAACATCTAAATGGGTGCTTTGGTTGATTTCAACTAGCCCTATATGTTCATGAGTCCTTCTAGTCTCCTTCGGCTGAAACCAATAACATTTGAAGACTACGACATTCGGTGGGTTTTCACCATAGAATAGAAGTTCATAAATTGCTTCAACTCTCCCATAATACTCGGTACCTCCTTCGCCGATAGCAGATATACAACAATTTGTAGACTTTCGGTCGGCCATAGATAGCTCTTTGCCATAGGTGCGAAAGCGATACCCGTTGATGTCGTATTTGTCAAATGAACGAACCTTATAGTCAAAACCATTAGCGACTTGTCTCAATTCGGCGTCCATAGACTCTGAATTAGCCTACAAGTTTAATACGAAAGGATTGTTGCATTACGCACAAATTAGCAAATGAAATGAAATTGTCTAATAGAAATTACCATTTGTTTGAACCAAGAGATGAAACCGGGAGAGCCGCCTCCTTGCTTTGCGAGAAGCTCATACTCTTCGATGGAATCCTTTTGGATCACCGCTCCATACGAGAATATGGCGACGTATCGACTGTATGACATATCCAGGAATAAGAGCAGTTCAAAGGAAATAGAAGTTGCGAAACAATGTACCGAGAACTTACTCGATGTACGACCGCACTTCTATCAGGTTGTTGAAGATATACAACGAAATGGTCCGCCATTCTTCGTTATCCAAAGATACTGGATGTGAAACACTAGCTGGTGCGAGATTCCCTTTGAATAGGCTGAGGTTGGATCCACCCTTTTTAGGGTCGTCAGCATTGTACCGAGGCTTTGGATTATGCAAATGATGATTTTTGGCTTCATAGTGTGCTGTTACGAAGTTTGCCGCCTCCTTTGTGATGAATGCCTCAGCCATCGATGCTTCAATTCTACGTTTATTTTTACATTTTTCTCGAAGCGTCTTCTGCATCCTCTTAGTTGGGTAGCACAAACGATTTTGCACGGGCCCCCCCAATCTTGCCTCGGTCGGGAGATGCAAAATCAAATGCTGCATTGGATTAAAGAAGCCCGGTGGAAATATCTTCTCTAACTTGCAGATCAACTCCGGCCCCAACTCTTCCATTTCTTCTAGCACGCCAGGCGATAGTTCTTTCGCACAAAGAACACGGAAGAAATAGTTGAGTTCCGCCAGTACTAGCCATTCATCCTCAGGGATGAAGCCACGCAACATCACCGGCATTACCCTCTCAATCCATATGTGCCAATCATGACTCTTGAGACCAAATATCTTCAATTTTTCAAGACTCGCTCCCCTCTTTAGATTCGCTGCATACCCATCGGGGAACATCAACTGCATTTTCATCCACAAGATAATTTCCCTCATAGCTGGCCTTCCAAGATTGAACCATGCCTTTGGCTTCGTCCAGTTCTGCTTTCCTTTCGGTTCTTTCATGTTTTTTAACGGCCTATCACATAGTGCCTCCAGATTGACTCTAGCCTTAGTATTATCCTTTGACTTCCCATCTATGTCGAACAATGTACCAAAAGTGCCTCGGCGATATTCTTCTCAGTGTGCATCACGTCGATGTTGTGTGTGCAAAGGAGGTCTTTGAAGTAAGGCGGATCCCATAAGCATGTCTTGTGAGTCCAGGCGTGCTTAGAATTATACCCCTTGAAGTACCCTAGATGCTCTGGATCTGGCTCACAGTGTTTAACTAATCCAGGGTCTGTTGGCCTGTCAACGCAGGTGGTGCAGAGTTTTTGACAACTCTACCTCTGATGAAGTTCTTCTTGTCTTTCCTGAACTTATGGCGAGGATTCTGGAACTGTCTATGCATGTCGAAGCAAGAAAACTTGCGACCGGCCTGAAGCCAACGGAACTCAAGAGCTCCCTTGCATGTGGGGCACGGGAACCTTCCATGCACACACCAGCCAACAAATAGTGCATAAGCCGGCAAGTCATGCATCGAGTACATGTACCAGACACGCATTATGAAGTTCCGTTTGCTATAGGCATCATATGTCTTGAACCCATTATCCCAGGCTTCTTGCAATTTGTCCTTAAGCGGCTGCATGTACACATTCATATTTTTCCCTGGATAGTTGGGCCCTGGAATTATCAACATCAGGAAAATGTTCTTTCTTTGCATAATCTGTCCGGGGGGAGATTGAGTGGAAAGACAAATACGGGCCAACAACTGTATTGGGCTGCCGTCATACCAAACACACTGAACCCATCCGTGCTGATGCCGACTCGAGGATGCCTCGGATCTGCCGCTTTGTCAGCATGTAATTCATCAAACTTTTTCCACGCAACACCATCCGATGTGTGTACCATCATCAGATTCCCATCTGCATCTAGTTCGGTTCTTTTGCCTGTTTTGTGCCATGTCATCTGTCTGTCCATCTCTTCGACCATGAAAAGACGTTGAAGTCTTGGTATGATTGGCATATACCGAAGAACACTAACGGGGATTTTGGTCTGTGTCTTCTCACCCATACCGTTGTCTACCACAACATACCTGGAAGACTTGCAAATGGGACAATAGTTCAAGTCCGCATAGTCAAGCCTAAATAAGGCACATCCTTTCTCACAGGCATGCATCTTCTCATAGGGCATCTTCAGTGCACGGAGGATTTTGTCCGACTGGTACAGGTTTGCAGGCATTACATGGCCTTTGGGTAGAAAGCGTCCAAATACTGTCATCATTGTGTCGTAGCATTCTTTGCCCAAGTTGAACTGAGCCTTCAGAGCCATTACTTGTGAGATGGCATCCAACTGACAAAGCTCAGTATGCTCGTGGAGCGGGCGTTTTGAAGACTCCAACATTTCATTGAAGGCCTTTGCATATTCCTCCATCTCCTCGTCCGAATCCCAAGCATCATCATAGTCTTGCACCATGTTTTCCATCCCGGTACCATGCTCGTCGGTGCGATGACGATCCACCTCAGCTCGGTCACGTTGGGCAGACTCACCATGATATGTCCACACCGTATAATCAGGCGTAAAACCACTCTTCTGCAGGTGTTTGCCCACTTCAGCCTCTGTCCGCTTTTCCCAATTGCCGCACCAGAAACAGGGGCACCAGGTTTTCCTCTGGCCATTTGCAAATGCGGCTTGCACAAACCCCTTGGTTTTTGTGAAACATTCAGCGCTCCATTTGTTCTGACCAGTGTGACCGGTATACATCCACGCACGATCACTCATCTTGAGTTACAGAGCTACTAGACACACAACAAATATATATATATAATTCACCATGTATATATTCATCAGTTGATCTACTTTGTCAATTTTATTACGTCCATGCAACCTACACTCTAATAGGTAATGATAGGTCCTAATCCCACCCGAGTATGTGTAGATTGGGTTCATTTTCCCATGCTATGCTCCGGATCCGACGCAAAATTTTGGCAGCACCTCCCCGTTGTTCTCCAGATACACGTCTCTGCAATAAACAGAGAGGATGTGTACCCGGAGAACAACAGGGGAGGCACTGACAAAATTTATGCGTCGGATCTGGAGCAAAGCATATGGGAAAACGAACCTAATCTACACATACTTGGGCTGTCCATGGATAGCGTTGGACAATTCGAAAGAATCAAGGTTATAAATATGCAAATGCATGCATATTTATAACTATAACGCTTTTGAATGGGAGACACATATTGGTTACGCATACTGATGATTCAAGACACATATATAGCTAGCTATCAAGTTTCATCGGCACGAACACCGGAACAGAGCAAATAATTAATGGGGAGGAGGACATGTCATTTGTGCTCACCCACGAACGAAGGGGCAGAGCTCGTCAAACGCACGGCGAGGTCGTCGAACACCAAACCTCGCAGCGATGAAACAACTGCACATTTAAATCTACCCGATCAACACAATTATATATGATGTTTTTCATAACAAAATCGAAAAATATATGACCTAACTCATAATTCACAAATATATGACCCCGTCGGCCTCTGGAAGGCCAAAGAGCACCTTTTCGGGAGGGTTCGGGGGTCGGGGTGTCGTGCCGGTGTCGGGGTCGGGGTGCTGTTTCGGGGTCGGGGTTGGGGTGTGGTGTCGGGGTCAGGGTGTCCGGGTCAGGGGGTCAGGGGGTCGGGGTGTGGTGTCGGGGTCAGGGGGTCGGGGTGTCGGGGTCGAGGTGTCGGGGTCAGGGTGTCGGGGTGTGGTGTCAGGGTCGGGGTGTCGAGGTGTGGTGTCGGGGTCGGGGTGTCAGGGTCAGGGGGTCGGGGTGTTTCCTTCTATCCTTCTTCTTTCTTTCTCTTCTTCTTCTTCTTCTTCTTTACTTTCTTCTTCTTCTTTCATCTTTTTTCTACTTCTTTTACTTCTTTTCATTTCTTCTTTTCTTCTTCTTCTACTTCTTCTACTTCTTTTTTTCTTCTTCTTTTTTCATCTTTTTCTACTTCTTTTCTATTCTTCCTTTCTTCTTCTTCTACTTCTTTTCTTCTTCTTCTTTTTTCATCTTTTTCTACTTCTTTTCTTCCTTTCTTCTTCTTCTACTTCTTTTCTTCTTCTTATTTTTTCATCTTTTGTCTACTTCTTTTCTTTTCTTCTTCTTCTACTTCTTCTACTTCTACTTCTTCTACTTCTTTTCTTCTTCTTCTTCTTTTCTTCTACATATTCTTTTTTCTTCTACTTCTTTTCTTCTTCTTCTTTTTTCATCTTTTTTCATCTAAAACCCATGCACTAAATCTAACACTAACACATATGTAGCACTAAATCTAACACTAACACTAACACATATCTAGCACTAAATCTAACACTAGCAATTAAACAGCAAAAAATATGAAAAAAAAGAAAAGAAAAAAAGAAAAAAAACTCACCGGAGCAATGGGACGGTCGGGGCGGTGGGGCGGGTGGGCCGGCGACATGGCGGCGCCGTGGGGGCGGCGGGGTGGTGGGCGACGGGGCAAGCGGGGGCGGGGGCGGCACCGGGCAGCGGGGGCGGCGGTGGGTGGATCTGGTGGCGGCCGGGCATCGGGGAGGAGAGAGGGAGAGAAGAGAGAGTAACGGACGGGAGGTGGCTCGATCAGCCGGGCGTTAGGTTAGGTTAGGTTAGTTAGCCTTTGCCGTCCGCCGAACCTTTGCCGTCCGCTTGCTTTTTTATCTTTGTCGTCTGCTAGCGGACGGCAAAGAGGGGGGCCATTAAGTATTTCTAATCGGCTCGTTAGTGGGGTCACCTCCCTCTTTGCCGTCAGACGGCTAACGGCAAAGAAGTAATAGATGGCAAAGACCTTCTTTGCCGTCTGCCGGTTGTTTGCCATCTGCTTTTTGGTAGCTGATGGCAAAGTCCTTCTTTGCCGTCAGCTAGCAGACGGCAAAGAACTGGCACACGGCAAAATTCCTGATTCCAGTAGTGAATGGTAAGAATTTTTGATAGTGGGAGGTGGCTATTTAGGGATAGAGGATACCATTATGGCGACACACATCTTAATGCAATCAAATGGAGGAAAGACAAGGAGCCTTGGCACCTAGGTGCTCCCAAACGCCTGTCCTACCCTATTTTTCTCTAAAATTAGCATATTAATTTCCACAATCATAACAACATGCTAAATTTGTAGAGCATTAGGATAATTACATGAACAAATAATTAAAGATCAACATTGTAATATACTCCCTTCGTTTCGAGATAAGTGTCGCTGATTTAGTACAACTTTAGTACAATGTTATATTAAGTCGGTGACACTAATTATCTAAAGTTGTACCAAGTCAACGACATTGTTTTGTGACAGGGTGATATATTGCAAAGCTGAAATTAAGGAGGCAAACAAATTCAAATAATTATGAATTTCATATACTTATGTGTTAAGAAATCATAAGCAAAATTACATATTCAAACCTATCATCACAACTACAAAACCTAATAGGATTTTGGAAACATAGAGAGCAAGCATGTCTATGAGAGAAAGTCAATGCAGGTCAGATAATTATTTTTGCTCCATGAATGAAAATTGATGAATTGTTTGTTATGTTTCTCTTCCCATGAGTACATTCACCACAAAGCTCTGTCATCAACTGGAACGAAACATAAAAATACAATTGCATGATCAGATAAGAACTTACTTACATGGGATAACCATAAACCGTATAATCAATGGGAAGCCGGTAGTTCGGCCATGTAAGTCTATGATAATTACAATCAAATATGAAGTACGGGTTGACCCAAATGCGAAACATAACAAAAGAGTGAACATGGAAACATATTATATACCAATTTTTTTTCTTCCTTCCAATACTACATCCTAACTCGAATGTATTGGCGTTCCTGCACATAAACATACAAAATTTAGCATCCTTTCAAATCTATGTGCCAACCTGAAAATGATCCTGGAAGGACACAACAATTCTCTGTACTATGATTAAGCATACTTTGTGAATTCTGACTTCTCTGAGACACATTAGAAGAGCGATATTTTCTCTCATATTATTTGCAACCCCCCAAATAAAGAAATGCTCATAAGAAAAACCAGTTGTAATCTTAGTTTACAAAATCATATACTGAAGCTTGATGGGCTTGCTGCCAATGGTGATCATCCATCTATTCAATGAGAGAAAGGGATCCATCCAGAAAGTGGAATTGTGTCCCAATGACGACATTCCTTAAGTCAAGGAGCGAACAACTTTTGACAATAGTATCGCAACCTAGTACTCCTTCCGCAGCCGCTGGCGATGAATAGGCATGGGATCAACAGGACATCCTTGATGGGTCTTCATAGAAGATGATGACTAAAGGTTGCGAGCCCGTAACTCCCTTGATTAGAAATTGGTGGGACGAAAGAGGACAGGGAAGAACGTCATCTTTGTAACCATGGTGGTTGGTCGACGGCCACACAAACATGACCGCCTCCTCCTCCTCATTGCAGCATTGCCTAGTGCATCTCGTCGCATCTCATGAAAACTCTAGGGTTTTGGATGGGAGAAGAGAGGGGCGGCTAGGAATCGCACAGGAGGCGTGCATTCATGGATTTTGTTACATGGGAGTCATGTCATTTCTTCATTTTTCTTCCAATCGTTGATTGTGTGAGGTGGAAAGAATTAGATGGTTTGAGAAGAGGGTGAACCGGCGGACGAATGAGCGAAATGGGAGGCGAAGCGAAATGAGAACACTTCTTATTTTTTTGAGTAGGAGAGATGAATCTGAATAATAATTATTAAAAAAAGCCTTTTGGTGCACTTTATCGGTGATGGTGTTATATTTGTCTAGTTGTAAAGGGAATTAGTGATCTGAACATTTTTATATATTTATTTTCAGAGTACCTAGTTCGTTGTATCACTTTTCTAATAATAAAGCTAGGATAAATTTTTGGGGGTTGAATTTGAAGAATCATAATTTGAAAGGACAAAATGATTCCACCTACAAAAACTAGTAGAATGCCCGTGCATTGCCACGGGCTTCTGAAATAGTTTAATGAAGTTATATAAATGGTTTGATGAAGTTATATAAAGATAATGCATGCTAAATTTCACAGACAGAGACAATATAACACGGTCATAATTGCATAATAATTGAAGTTTAATTTAACATCTTTTTTGTTTTTTATGAGATATCACCGCTTTCATATCATTATATTGTAAAAAAAACCGGTGATCCCTTTCAGCGACGTCGCTTCAGAACCATTGTCAATAGGTTCTTTTTGTGCATCTCCAAAATCCATATATATGTCTCCTATATTCTAAAAACAATAATATAAAATAATGCACCTTTTGCGTTAACATGTATAGCACCTCTTCTCATGGTGTTTTGGTCCGGGCCGTCATCGTTACATCAGTGCATATGTCAGTTGATATATTTGAAACATCATTCGAGTTCATCACTGTTTATCTCTGCTGGACAAAGGTGAAACATATAATATACAATAAAAACAAAAGTGAGACTAATACAGATATTTTCAATTGCATTTTTCACCCTACAACCTTATCCGGACCTTTTTTTTAGAAATCCTTATGCGGACCTTCCCCTGACTCTCTCCTCATAGCCAGACCTGGCCAAATGGGCCGGCCCGCAACGGCACGGTCTGACCTGAGTTAAACGGGCCACCTCTCCCCACCCGATCTCAGAAAAAACCTCTCCCCACCCACTCTCTCCTCCTCCCAGCCACTCATTCTATCCCCCTCCTCTCCCCACCGCTCCGCCCACCACGTGTGTCTCCCAACTACACCACCGCCGCCCTCCTGCGCTGCTGCCTAGGCATCATGGTCCGCCGATCGCTGCCGCTGGACGGCTGGAGATCGTCGGCACCCAAGTGCCGCCCATGCTCTGGCGCTTGCACGCCGCCGGCCCTGCCCCATCCCACCCTCCGCCACCACCTCCCCACCCCGAGCTCAGATTTACGACGCCCACTGCCTTCTAGTTCGAGCTCCGCCTCGACCTCATCCCTGCTGCCGCCGTCTTTCCTGAACCAAGGAAGCCCTCATCTGATACGCTCTCATCCGCGACGTGCTTCCCCAACCATTGGTACGCGACGGTGGTTCGGTCCGGGAGGTGGCTCCTGCAATCCTGGCGTCGCCGCGGTGGTTCCATTTCGGCGGCATCAGGGGAGCACACAGCGTCCACGTGCAGCAAGCAGAGCCAGCCAATGATGCAGTAGCGCCGGCCATGAGGAGACGCCTGCCGTGGCGGACGCGGAGACAGCAGCCATGGGCGTGGAAGACGGTTTTGGATCCTGTGAGCCGCCGCCGCTTGTTGGAGATATTCCCTAGAGGCAATCATGTATGATGATATTTCCTATGTGTTTATGAATAAAGATAGTCCTTGGACATTATCAATGATGTGTATCAGCAAGTACATGACTTGTTTGTGGGACTATGCATTGTATGATGTCTGTCTTGAAAGGTCCCTAGTCGAAAGGGCTGTGTGGACGCGCAGCCAACTAGACTAGCATATGACACGGTCGATGGCTTGGTCTCACTAGCCATGGAGCATTGGATGCTAACCGGATAATATGGACTTGGAAGGATCTGGTCGGATTCGACGTAGTCGGATCTGAGTCGAGATAAGGTCCGAGTCGGACAGACCCAACTACGAGACGCAGCGATATGTCATCTCTGAGTCTCTAGTATAACATATGTTCTATGTCCTAAGACCTGAGCTGACGCATGTACTCGAGATGGTGACAAACTTGCTTTGGGCTGACCAAACACTGCTCCATAACTGGGTAGTTATAAAGGTAGGTTTCGGGTTTGTCCAGAACCATGCTACGAGACGTGGTCGAGCAAGATGGGATTTGCCCCTCCGATCAGGAGAGATATACTCTGGGCCCCTCGTGTGATCCGACCAGGATAAGCATGACCATGCGATAAGGATTATGAGATAATCCGGTTTGTGGTCGGCATCACTGGAACGAGAAAGAGGTCGGGCTAGCACAAGGATGACAGACTCGCCTTGAGCTCAACAACATATATCGTGTGGCAAAAGGAATGGAAGTGTGATGTACAGGTTCGCTAACCAGCTTCATAGTCTGCTTGGTGTTCGGCATGCCTTGCTAGAGGCCGCTACCAACCGTGCAGTTCGGAGGTGATCCGAACTGCGACCAAGCCGACTTGAACCTAAGGGGTCGCACGCTTAAGGGAAGGAACCTACGAGGTCGGATCCGAGGACACTGGTCGGATGTGATCCGAACTGTATTCGGATTGTGGCCGAGTAGACTTATGGGCTTTAGGGTCCATGCGAGGCCCTAGTGTTGAGCCCGTGACGGACGCCTGTATATATAGTGGAGGCACGGCACACTCATGGGGGATCGCTTCGGCGCTATCACTAGGGTTTGCATGTGTTGCGAATAGACACCTCCACTCGTCGTCGGTTGTGTGATCGGACCTAGCAATCCGCCGCACGATGTTCCTCCTGCACGCGCGGATACCGTTAGAGGCGGTGCACTTGCGCCACTCCAGCGAACCTGTACATGGGAACCGACCACCGGTTGTACGAGGGAGATCGGACGAGGAGGAGACGATCCACGCGGACGCGCTGCCCCAACTCTTCTTCCGCTGCACGGCATTGCGCGTCTAGTGGTAACGAACTATGATCCATCTCCCGTAGCATGTTCTTGGTTGTTCTGCACGTAGGAAATTTTAATTTGCAGTCGACGCACCCTACCATGGATCCCAACAGTGGTATCAGAGCCTCTGCTATAGGATTTGGATTCAGATCGTATGCATATTAGATATGTGGAGGCAATAGATGAGATCTGTTGTCATTGATAAGAATGGCTGTGTGCACGGTTGATGAGATCAACTGCACATGGGGATCGATGTGGCTATGTTTTCTGTTGATTGGGATCGATGAGGTCGTGACACGATCTACCCCTACCGGTCGGTTATCCGCCATCGGGGTTAACAGTGAAACGTAAATCCGAATCGGATTTGCGATGATCGATGAGATCGGTCAGATCAGAGAATTCGGCGTGATTGGAGTTCAGATGTGATCTGTAATTTCCGAAAACGTCGGGCGCTGCCCGCATCCGCGAGGGGCGCTGCCCCTTCGAAGCCGTGTGCGTAGCGCCTTGTATTTCGTACACAATCACTCAAACCGGTAGAATGCGATTCTATGCATAACTTTATTTTGCAGGGTTTGATGTGAATAGTATGGCTCATGTGTATGTGATGCATGTGTGTAAATTATACATGGCATGCATGTCATGTTTGGCAGCCGGCAGGAGCCAAAGTGTTGTCATTATATTGTATAATGACATGCGTATCGACTTGTGACTCTATGTAAAATTCATTACTAGTTGTAGTAGTTGGATAATAGAGATCAGGTTGGTGGCTTGGCGTCCCGGCATGACAAACAAGATGGAGTTTCTAGATGGTCATCGGAGTTGGAGCCGACCTGGAAGAACATCCATGAAGGAGCCATACTATTTCACAATATATGTTTTACTTGTGATTGTTATGCTTCCTTGTTTTCTATGCATGTTAGAATGGTAGAAAGATCCCTCATGAATATCAAGCGAATTGCCATCCCCGATGTTGCACCTTCGCACATCAAGTACGTCTAGTAGTGGGCTCATAAAATTGGGGTGCTGCTAGGTGTCCTTGAACTGAAGGGTTCGTGTCGGACACGGACATGCACTGCATCAGGTTAGCTTGACAAGGCTATCAAAACGGTTTTGGGCCTTGTGGCAAAGAAGGTTGGTGGCCGGGGTATGAGATACCTACCCGACCGACAGGAGTCGTATGGAGATACGATTAGCAAGGAGTTGCTTACCGGATAGACATGTTGTCTAGCAGTGATGCTAAAGCTCACTAGACGCATGTGCTAGTCGGATCCTGAATCACTGAGAGTTTGCGGAGGGATGCTGACTTCAGTGGGAGTATTTCTATTTAAGGCTAGAATTACTCTACATAAACACATTGCTTAGTGATTGCATATTTTTCTGTTATAGATCAATGGCACCACCTACTCAACCCAACTTTGCATTGAAATCAATTCTGGAAAAGGATAAACTGAATGGAACAAACTTTACTACCTGGTATAGAAATTTGAGAATTTTTCTCAAGCATGATAAAAAGGAACATGTTCTAGAGAACCTGCCGATAATGCTAGTACCACAACCAAGAATGCCTACCAGAAACTTGTTGATGAATCAAACGAGATCAGCTGCCTCATGCTGGCTTGTATGGAGCCCGATTTGCAGCAGCATTTCAAAGACGTTGGGGCTCTCGATATGATCGAGAGTCTCAAGAGCATGTTTTAGGTGCAGG
Organism: Triticum urartu; assembly: GCF_003073215.2. NCBI lineage: Eukaryota > Viridiplantae > Streptophyta > Magnoliopsida > Poales > Poaceae > Triticum > Triticum urartu. The sequence goes on along the minus strand of NC_053026.1, from coordinate 363,553,029 downwards.
CTAGGACCGAAAGGTTCAACGTCTGGCGATCCTTCATGGATTGTAAGCTGAAGGAAGGTGATCCACTGAGCCCGCATGTGATCAAGATGATCGGATATGTGCAAGCTTTGGATCGGTTGGGCTTCCCGCTCTTGGATGAGCTGGCTACTGATGCAATTCTGGGTTCTCTTCCGCCCAGCTATGGGACGTTCATCTCAAACTATCATATGCATGGCATGGATAAGAAGCTCACTGAATTGCATGGGATGCTCAAAGTGGCAAAGCAGGATATTAAGAAAGGCACGCATCAAGTGTTGATGGTGCAGAAATCGGCTAAGTTCAAGAAGAGTTGGTCTAAGAAGAAGGCTAAGGCAAAGGGCACGGAGATGGTAACCTCCACCGCTGCGCCGAAGTCTGGACCGGACTCAAAGACCATTTGCTATCATTGCAAGGAAACTGGTCACTGGAAGAGGAACTGTAGCAAGTGGCTTGAAGAGCATGGAAAGAAGGCCAGGAATGCTGCTTCAGGCAAAGGTACACTTGTTGCATATGTTATAGACGTTTACCTTGCTGACATACCTAGTAGCTCTTGGGTATTTGATACCGGATCGGTTATTCATATTTGCAACTCGATGCAGGGGCTGGTAAGAACTAGGCGTGTGGCACAAGGGGAGATTGACATCAGGGTCGGCAACAAAGCAAAAGTTGCTGCGTTGGAGATCAGCATGATGCAGCTCCAGCTTCCTTCTGGATTTATTTTGGAATTGAATAATTGTTATTACATTCATGCACTTAGTCGGAACATTATTTCTGCCTCATGCTTGATGAGTCAGGGTTATGAATTCAATTTAAAGGACAATGGTTGTTCGATTTATTTGAATGGTATGTTCCACGGCTATGCACCTATTGTTGATGGGTTATTTATATTGAATCTAGAATAGGAACCGGTCTATAACGTGAATGTCAAGAGGCATAAGCCTAATGAGATAAATCCGACATACTTCTGGCATTGCCGGCTTGGACACATTAGTCTAAAATGCATGAAGAAGCTCCATGATGATGGACTCCTAACTTCGACCAACTTTGGGTCGTTCGAGACATGTGAATCATGCTTGCTCAGCAAGATGACTAAGTCTCCTTTCACAAAGAGTTGTGAGAGGGCATCCGAGCTATTGGAACTGATACACAGTGATGTGTGTGGACCAATGAGCACAACTGCCAGAGGTGGCTATCAGTACTTCGTGACTTTTACCGACGACTTGAGTAGATACGGATATATCTATTTGATGAGGCACAAGTCACAGACTTTTGAAAAGTTCAAAGAGTTTCAAAACGAGGTTGAGAATTAGCTTGGCAAGACTATAAAACTTCTACGATCTGATCGTGGAGGTGAGTACATGAGCCAGGAGTTTGATGATCATCTGAAAAGCAGAGGTATAGTACCTCAGCTCACACCTCCGGGTATGCCACAGAGAAATGGTGTATCGGAATGGAGGAATCGCACCTTGTTGGACATGGTTCGATCTATGATGAGCAGGTCGGATTTACCCTTGTCATTCTAGGGATACGCTCTAGAAACTGCAGCTTTCACACTTAACAGGGTACCATCAAAATCCGTAGACAAGACACCACATGAGATGTGGATCGGGAAGAGTCCCAGTTTGTCTTTTCTAAAGATTTGGGGTTGTGAAGCATTTGTCAAGAAACTTATGTCAGACAAGCTTACACCCAAGTCGGATAAATGCATATTCGTGGGATATCCGAGGGAAACCTTGGGGTATAGCTTCTACAACCGGGAAGAGAACAAAGTGTTTGTTGCTCGGAATGGGGTTTTCCTTGAGAAAGAATTTCTCAGTCGGGAGGCCAGTGGGAGGACGGTCTGACTCGAAGAAATTCGAGGACCACTCGGGGATGGCTCGGCTGGTGATGAGATCATACCGGAGTCAGTCAGGGAACCCGTAGTGGAAGCGGCACCGAAACCACGGAGGTCAGAAAGATTGCGCAGAGTGCGCGATGTATTGTTGCTAGAAAGCGACGAGCCGGCCACATATGCAGAAGCGATGGTGAGCCCAGATTCCGAGGCATGGCTGGAGGCCATGAGATCCGAGTTAAAGTCCATGGATGAGAATCAAGTTTGGGACTTGGTTGATCCGCCGCCTGGCGTAACGGATATTAGTTGCAAATGGGTCTTAAGAAGAAAACCGATGTGGATGGAAATGTTTAGATCCACAAAGCTCGGCTTGTCGCTAAGGGTTATGGACAAGTTCAAGGAATTGACTACTACGAGACTTACTCGCCGGTAGCGATACTGAAGTCGGTGAGGATCGTACTAGCTATAGCTGCATATTTTGATTACGAGATATGGCAGATGGATGTCAAGACGGCTTTCCTTCACGGAAATTTAACCGAGGACGTGTATATGATACAGCCTGAGGGTTTTGTCGATCCAACTAGCACTAGTAAGGTATGCAAGCTCAAGAGATCCATTTATGGGTTGAGGCAAGCATCTCGGAGCTGGAACATTCGTTTTGATGAGGTCGTCACTGGTTTCGGCTTCATCAAAAGCGAAGAGGACTCTTGTTTATACAAGAAGTTAAGTGGGAGCTCGATAGTGTTTTTGATCTTGTATGTGGATGACATACTACTGATCGGAAATGATATTTCGATGCTGAACTCGGTCAAGGAGTCATTGAATGGCAAGTTTTTGATGAAGGACCTTGGTGAGGCAATGTACATTTTAGGCATTAAGATATATAGAGATAGATCAAGGAGGCTGCTCAGCTTAAGCCAAAGCACGTACATAGATAAAGTGTTGAAGCGGTTCAACATGAGTGAGGCAAAGAAAGGGTTCTTGCCACTCTCACATGGTATAAGGCTAAGCAAGACTCAGAGTCCTTCGACATCTGATGAGCGAAGCAGGATGAGTAGGATTCCATATGCCTCGGCAATCGGATCCATCATGTATTCCATGATATGTACGCGGCCCGATGTTGCTTTTGCAATAAGCCTAACAAGTAGATACCAGGCCAACCCGGGTGAGAGTCACTGGGCAGCGGTAAAGACTATTTGAAGTACCTGAAAAGGACTAAAGAGATGTTCCTAGTTTATGGAGGTGAGGAAGAGCTCGTCGTAAGGGGTTACGCCGATGCTAGTTTCCAAACTGACAGAGATGATTGTCGATCACAGTCCGGATCCGTGTACGTCATGAACGGAGGAGCAGTTGAGCTGGATGAGTTCCAAGCAAGATACGATGGCCGATTCTACCACACAAGCCGAATACATTGCGGCTTGTGAAGCTGCAAAGGAAGGTGTTTGGATCCAGAACTTTCTGGATGATCTTGGTATTTTCCCAGCCTCGGTAAAACCATTGGACCTTTATTGTGATAATTCTGGTGCCATCGCACAAGCCAAGGAGTCGAGGAATCACCACAAGGTCAGACACATAGATCGGAAATATCACCTGATACGAACGATCGTAAAGAGTGGTGATGTAGAGTTATGCAAAATTCACACGGATGCAAATGTTGCAGATTCGTTGACTAAGCCGCTTCCACAACCCAAGCATGAGGGGCACGTTAGAGCTATGGGCATTCGATGTCTATTGATTGACTCTAGTGCAAGTGGGAGACTGTTGGAGATATGCCCTAGAGGCAATCATGTATGATGATATTTCCTATGTGTTTATGAATAAAGATAGTCCTTGGACATTATCAATGATGTGTATCAGCAAGTACGTGACTTGTTTGTGGGACTATGCATTGTATGATGATTGTCCTGAAAGGTCCCTAGTCGAAAGGGCTGTGTGGACACGCAGCCAACTATACTAGCATATGACACGGTCGATGGCTTGGTCTCACTAACCATGGAGCATTGGATGCTAACCGGATAATATGGACTTGGAAGGATCTGGTCAGATTCGACGTGGTCGGATCCGAGTCGAGATAAGGTCCGAGTCGGACAGACCCAACTATGAGACACAACGATATGTCATCTGTGAGTCTCTAGTACAACATATGTTCTATGTCCTAAGACCTGAGCTGACGCATGTACTCGGGATGGTGACAGACTTGCTTTGGGCCGACCAAACGCTGCTCCGTAACTGGGTAGTTATAAAGGTAGGTTTCGGGTTTGTCCAGAACCATGTTGCGAGACGTGGTCGAGCAAGATGGGATTTTCCCCTCCGACCAGGAGAGATATACTCTGGGCCCCTCGTGTGATCCGACCAGGATAAGCATGGCCATGCGACAAGGATTATGAGATAATCCAGTTTGTGGTCGGCATCACTGGAACGAGAAAGAGGTCGGCCTAGCACAAGGATGACAGACTCGCCTTGAGCTCGACAACATATATCGTGTGGCAAAAGGAATGGAAGTGTCATGTACAGGTTCGCTAACCAGCTTCATAGTCTGCTTGGTGTTCGGCATGCCTTGCTAGAGGCCGCTACCAACCATGCAGTTCGGAGGTGATCCGAACTGCGGCCAAGCCGACTTGAACCTAAGGGGTCGCGCGCTTATGGGAAGGAACCTACGAGGTCGGATCCGAGGACACTGGTCGGATGTGATCCGAACTGTATTCGGATTGTGGCCGAGTAGACTTATGGGCTTTAGGGTCCGTGCGAGGACCAAGTGTTGAGCCCGTGAAGGACGCCTATATATAGTGGAGGTGCGGCACACTCATGGGGGGATCGCTTCGGAGTTGTCACTAGGGTTTGCATGTGTTGCGAATAGACACCTCCACTCGCCGCTGGTTGTGTGATCGGACCTAGTAGTCCGTCGCACGACGTTCCTCCTGCACGCGCGGATACCGTTAGAGGCGGTGCACTTGCACCGCTCCGGTGAACCTGTACGTGGGAACCGACCACCGGCTGTACGAGGGAGATCGGACGAGGAGGAGACGATCCATGCGGACGCGCTGCCCCAACTCTTCTTCCGCTGCACGGCATTGCGCGTCTAGTGGTAACAAACTGTGATCCATCTCCCGTAGCATGTTCTTGGTTGTTCTGCGCGTAGGAAATTTTAATTTGCAGTCGACGCCCTGAGAACGAGATATGTGCAGCTCCTATCGGGATTTGTCGGCACATTCGGGCGGTGTTGCTGGACTTGTTTTACCATTGTCAAGGATGTCTTGTAACCGGGATGCCGAGCCTGATCGGAATGTCTCGGGAGAAGGAATATCCTTCGTTGACCGTGAGAGCTGGTGATGGGCTAAGTTGGGACTCCCCTGCAGGGATTTGAACTTTCGAAAGTCGTGCCCGCGGTTATGGGCAGATGGGAATTTGTTAATGTCTGGTTGTAGATAACATGAAACTTAACTTAATTAAAATGAATCAACTGCGTGTGTAACCGTGATGGTCTCTTCTCGGCGGAGTCCGGGAAGTGAACACGGTGTTGGAGTAATGCTTGACGTAGGTTGTTCTAGGATCACTTCTTGATCATAGTTATTCGTCCGTGCTTTTGCCTTCTCTTCTCGCTCTCTTTTGCGTATGTTAGCCACCATATATGCTAGTCGCTTGCTGCAGCTCCACATCATACCTTTGCCTTACCTATAAGCTGAAATAGTCTTGATCGCGAGGGTGCGAGATTGCTGAGTCCCCGTGACTCACAGATTACTTCCAAACCAGATGCAGGGACCGATGATACCTCTCCAGACGATGCGCTTGAGCTCAAGTGGGAGTTCGATGAAGACTCTCGTCGTTACTATGTGTCTTTCTCAGATGATCAGTAGTAGTGCCCAGTTGGGGCGATCGGGGACTTTGTCGCATGTGGGGGTTGATCTTTATTTTGGTACCGTAGCCGGACCATGAGTGTATTGGATGATTGTAATGTTATTCATGTATTTGTGTGATGTGGCGAGTGTAAGCCAACTATGTACCTTTTTCCCCTTTTATCTATTTACATGGGTTGTTGTGAAGATTACCTTACTTGCAACATTGCTTTCAATGCGGTTATGCCTCTAAGTCGTGCTTCGACACATAGGAGATATAGCCGCATCGAGGGCGTTACAAGTTGGTAATCAGAGCCTTCCCCAACCTTAGGAGCCCCCTGCTTGATCGAATCATTGGTGTTGTTGAGTCTAGAAAAATGTTTTGAGTCATCTAGGATTATATGTATCGGAGAGTTTAGGAATTCTTTTTACTCCCCAGTCCCTTCATCGCTCTGGTGAGGCATCCTGACGTAGAGTTTTGACTCTTCTCTTCTCAAATTTCATAAAAAAAAATTAGGATCTCGCGGGTATCTTGGAATCGTTCCGATCGATTTGTGACGAGAACATTGTTCTTGGTGCCTCCTGTCATTTAGGGGTTGTGGCAGTGTCCCGGGGAGTTGAGCTCCGAGGTGTTGTCGTCACAATTTTATCGTTGAGATTCTGGAATACCTGAGTTTCGCCGACATCGAAAATCTCTTTTATGTAGTTGTTGGTGAGATAACCTCGACGCCACCCAGTACTGGGGCAGGAGTTCGGGAGTATTGCCATAACTTGTATAACGGATGCTTTTCGAAGGTTGACGTAAATGATTTCCGAAGGTTTCTCGGTTATGTGTTGAAGGATGGATACAGCTGGATGTAGGATTTGCTAGATTTGGGTGAGATATTATGCTTCCCCTGTATCCCCTACACCTGATTGCATAACCGGAAAGGTTCGGGAGTTTCATAGGTGGGAATTCTTGTAGCTCTAGTTCTTCTTCCGCGGATATTTGGTTTGGGATTGGGTAATCCTCACCAAGTATTTGTTCTTGTTCCGTACCTTGTTGTTTTTCTTCTACCTCAATTCTAAGTGGCTTCTCAATTTATGGTTATGTGACCATTTCGATTGGAATGCATTCGTTCATTTGGTTCGGATGTGAAGACTATATGTTGCAATTTCAACCCATTTGATTCAGCTTCAATATTTGTCTGTCATGATGCTAATGGATGTCAACCTCTTCAGGATGGCTCCTCCAACGCGCACGACTCCGAATCCTGATCCGCCACCACCACCTCCACCTTCGGAGGCATGGCAAGCTGTGATGGCCGCTACCAATGCAAACACGCAGCTGATCATGCAACTTCTTCAAGAGCGGAACCAAGGGAACTAGGGACAGGGCAACAATCAGAATCAGTTTGCTACACTCAACCAGTTCCTTGCTAACCAGCCAAAGACCTTCAGCAATTGTGTTGAGGCAACAGACGCTGATGATTGGCTCGTGGACATATGCAAGCATTTCAAGTGCACTAACGTCAGGCCTGAGGACTTTGTCAAGTTCGCCTCCTTCCAACTCAAAGACCAAGCTGCAGAATGGTTTCAGCAGTACAAAGATTCGAGAGGAGGCCGTGTGATTACGTGGGATGAATTCCGTCAAGACTTCAAAGCTCATCATATTCCTCAGAGTGTGGCTGAGAGCAAGCGTGAGGAATTTCGCAACCTAAAGCAAGGCACTATGTCTGTTTACCAGTACAACATCATGTTTCAGAAGCTCGCCCGTTTTGCTAAGCAGGACGTCCCTGATGAGAAGAGCATGATATATCAGTTCAAGGGTGGTCTCAGAGAAGAAATCCAGCTAGCTCTCGTCCTCTTTGAGCCCAAGAAGTACGATGAGTTTTACAACATGGCATTGAAGCAAGAGATTGCTCAACTGAAGTGCGATGCTTCCAAGAAGCGAGCCAGAGATGCAACTCCTTCTTCCTCAACTCAAGTGGCTAAGCAGCAAAAGTATTGGCTTCCTCCTCCTCCGTTTCGTCAGCCTTATCAGTAGAAGAGCAAAGGTGGTAGTTGATCTTCCCACCCACCCGACCCTGGCTTTCAGAACAAGACTTCGTCTCAAGCTCCAAGATCAAGTGCTCCGTATCACCGTCCGCTCTCGGAGGTCACGTGCAACAAGTGCCAATAGAAGGGTCATTATGCCAACAAATGCTTCAATCAGAGGCGTCTCCCTCCTCCTCCTGTGAGATCGGCAAGTACAGCTGTGGTCAAGCATAACCCCAAGCACGCCAAGGTCAATTTGATGAATGCAGCTCAGGTAGAGGACTCGTCAGATGTCATCATGGGTAACATTCCTGTTAACGATATTCCAGCTAAAGTACTTTTTAACTTTGGTGCATCGCATTCTTTCATGTCATTCCCATTTGCATCGGAGAACAATTTTGGTACTAAGGCATTACCTAGAGCATTGCAAGTTGTTTCTCCAGCTAAGCGTCTGAGTTCTAGCATGATGGTTCCGGATATTTCTATCATGATGGGTGATTTCAAGTTTCTGGCTTCTCCAATGGTCCTTGGTAACTCGGACATTGATCTTATTCTTGGAATGGACTGGCTTTCTAAGCACAAGGCTCAGCTTGATTGTGCCGCCAGGCAGATTCAATTGACTCATTCGTCTGAGGATGTAATTGTCTTTGCCGCTTGGGATAATACAATCCGTCTGTTTTCTCTCAATGAGAAGGATGAACTGGATGCCATCTCTCAAATTCCAGTCGTTTGCGAATACCAAGACGTCTTTCCAAAAGAGCTTCCAGGAATGCCTCTGCACCGGCCAGTTGAATTCGTCATCGATCTTGAGCCTGGCACGGAACCTGTTTGCAAACGTCCTTACAAACTGGGACCTAAAGAGTTGAAGGAGCTAAAGAAGCAACTCGATGAACAAGAGCGTATGGGTCTCATCTGACCTAGTTCTTCTCTGTGGGGTTGTGGAGTTCTTTTTGTGAAGAAGAAGGATGGAACGGACCGACTTTGTGTAGAATACCGTCCATTGAACAAGAAGACTATAACGAACAAGTACCCACTTCCCAACATCAACAAGCTGTTTGAACAACTCAAAGGTGCTCAAGTATTCTCCAAGCTTGATCTCCGTATGGGCTATCACCAGATTCGAATTCGTGAGCAAGATATCCCCAAGACAGCTTTCAGAACAAGCTATGGTTCATATGAATATACTGTCATGTCTTTTGGCCTCGTCAACGCTCCTCCGACTTTCTCTCGCATGATGAACTTCATCTTCAACCCCTACACAAATGACTTCGTCTTGGTCTACCTCGATGACATTTTGGTCTTTTCCAAGAACAAGGAAGATCATGCCAAGCACTTGCGTTTGGTGCTGGATAAGCTCAGAGAACATCAGTTCTATGCCAAGTTTTCAAAGTGCGAGTTTTGGCTCGATGAGGTTCTCTATCTTGGGCATATCATCTCTGCCAAGGGCATAGCGGTGAATCCTGAGAAGGTGTCTGCAATTGTGAATTGGGAACCACCTCAGAACGTGAAGCAACTACGCAGCTTCCTTGGTCTCGCAAGCTATTGTCGAAGGTTCGTTGAGAACTTCTCAAAGATCGCGAAGCCACTTCCCAACCTTCTCCAGAAGCACGTGAAGTACGTTTGGTCTCCTGAATGTGACATCGCTTTCAACACCCTGAAAGAGAAATTAGTCACTGCTCCAGTTCTGACTCCTCCTCATGAATCCAAACTGTTCGAGGTCTTCTGTGATGCCTCTCTTCAAGGGCTTGGTGCAGTGTTGATGCAAGAGTAGAAAGTTGTGGCCTATACTTCTCGCCATTTGAAGCCCAATGAAAAGAACTACCCCACTCACGACCTCGAGTTGGGGGCAGTTGTGCATGCTCTTTTGACTTGGAGACATCTCTTATTGGGAAGAAAAGTGGACATCTTCACAGGACACAAGAGTCTCAAGTACATCTTCACTCAGCCTAATCTCAACCTCAGGCAGACTCGTTGGGTCGAAATGATTCAAGAGTATAATCCGAGTATCGAATATACTCCAGGCAAGGCCAATGTAATTGCTGACGCTTTGAGCAGGAAGGCTTACTGCAATAGTTTGATTCTCAAGCCTTACCAACTCGAGCTTTGTGAAGCTTTCCGCAAACTCAATCTGCAAGTTGTTCCTCAAGGTTTCCTCGCCAACCTCCAAGTCTCTCCAACTTTGGAAGATCAAATTCGCGAGGCTCAACTTCTTGATGCTATGGTGAAGAAGGTGAAGATTGGGATTGCCAAGAGTCAATCCAAGTACAACTGCTATCGCCTTGGTGACAAGGATACTCTATTCTTCGAGGATCGCATTGTTGTGCCTAAAGGTGACCTTCGTAAAGTCATTATGAACGAGGCTCACAATTCACTCCTCCCCATCCACCATGGGAGCACAAAGATGTACCAGGACCTCAAGCAGGCGTATTGGTGGACTCGAATGAAGCGTGAGATTGCTCAGTTCGTGAATGAATGTGATGTCTGCAGAAGAGTGAAGGCAGAACACCAACGACTAGCTGGTCTCCTCCAACCTCTTGCCATTCCAGAATGGAAGTTTGACCACATTGAGATGGACTTCGTGACGGGATTTCCAAAGTCCAAGCGTGGCAATGATGCTATATTCGTTGTCATCGACAAACTCACTAAAGTGGCTCATTTCCTGACTATCAAAGAGTCTATCACTGCAGCTCAATTGGCGGAGCTTTATACCTCTTGGATTGTCTCTCTACACGGCATTCCGTAGTTGATCTCTTTAGATCGTGGCAGCATCTTTACCTCCAAGTTTTGGGATTCTTTTCAGAAGGCCATGGGCACCAACATCCGTTTCAGCACAGCTTTTCATCCTCAAACTAGCGGTCAAGTCGAGCGTGTCAATCAGATTCTCGAAGATATGCTCAGGGCTTGCGTTATCTCCTTCGATATGAAATGGGAAGATTGTATTCCATATGCCGAGTTTTCCTACAACAACAGTTTTCAAGCGAGTTCGGGCAAGGCCCCATTTGAAATTCTCTATGGCAGGAAGTGTCGTACTCCTATTAACTGGTCAGAGACTAGTGAGCGCCAACTTCTTGGAAATGACTTGATCACGGAGGCAGAAGAGACGTGCAAAGTCATTCGTGATAACCTCAAAGCAGCGCAATTGCGCCAGAAGAGCTACTATGATAGTAAGCATCGTGATTTGGCTTTCGAGATCGGAGACCATGTTTACCTCCATGTCCCTCCAATGAAAGGTACTCGTCGCTTCAGTATCAAA